>NW_024543693.1:0-43811 GCF_018167655.1 Microtus oregoni
GTTCAGTGTTCAGGGTGCTGGGTGCTCAGTACTCAGGGTGCTCGGTGCTTAGTACTCAGGGTGCTGGGTGCTCAGTACTCCGGGTGCTGGGTGCTCAGTGCTCGGTGTGCTCGGTGCTCAGTACTCAGTGCTCAGGGTGCTCAGTGCTCAGTGCTCAGGGTGCTGGCTGTTCAGTACTCAGGGTGCTGGGTGCTCAGTACTCATGGGGCTGGGTGCTCAGTACTCGGGGTGCTCGGTGCTCAGTGCTCAGGGTGCTGGGTGCTCAGTACTCAGGGTGCTGGGTGCTCAGTACTCAGGGTGCTGGGTGCTCATTGCTCAGGGTGCTGGGTACTCAGTGCTCAGGGTGCTCGGTGCTCAGTACTCGGGGTGCTGGGTGCTCATTCTCGGGGTGCTGGGTGCTCAGTGCTCAGGGTGCTGGGTGCTCAGTACTCAGGGTGCTGGGTGCTCAGTGCTCAGGTTGCTGGGTTCTCAGTACTCAGGCTGCTGGGTGCTCAGTGCTCAGGGTGCTGGGTGCTCAGTACTCAGGGTGCTGGGTGCTCAGTGCTCAGGGTGCTGGGTGCTCAGTACTCAGGGTGCTGGGAGCTCAGTGGTCAGGGTGATCGGTGCTCAGTACTCAGGGTGCTCAGTACTCAGGGTACTGGGTGCTCAGTGCTCGGGGTGCTGGGAGCTCAGTAATCAGGGTGCTGGGTGCTCAGTGCTCGGGGTGCTGGGGTGCTCAGTGCTCAGGGTGATCGGTGCTCAGTACTCAGGGTGCTGGGTGCTCAGTGCTCGGGGGTGCTGGGTGTTCAGTCCACAGGGTGCTCAGTGATCAGGTTGCTGGGTGCTCAGTGCTCGGGGTGCTGGGTGTTCAGTGCTCGGGGTGCTGGGTGCTCAGTGCTCAGGGTGCTGGGTGCTCAGTGCTCAGTGCTCAGGGTGCTGGTTGGTCAGTACTCAGTGTGCTGGGTGCTCAGTACTCAGGGTGCTGGGTGCTCAGTGCTCAGGGTGCTAGGTGCTCAGTACTCAAGGTGCTGGGTGACCAGTGCTCGGGGTGCTGGGTGCTCAGTGCTCAGGGTGCTGGGTGCTCAGTGCTCAGGGTGCTGGGTGCTCAGTACTCAGGGTGCTGGGTGCTCAGTGCTCGGGGTGCTCGGTGCTCAGTACTCAAGGTGCTGGGTGCTCAGTGCTCAGGGTGCTGGGTGCTCAGTGCTCAGGGTGCTCAGTGCTCAGTGCTCAGGGTGCTGGGTGTTCAGTACTCAGGGGTGCTGGGTGCTCAGTACTCAGGGTGCTTGGTGCTCAGTGCTCAGGGTGCTGGGTGCTCAGTGCTCGGGGTGATCGGTGCTCAGTACTCAGGGTGCTGGGTGCTCAGTGCTCGGGGTGCTCGGAGCTCAGTACTCAGGGTGCTGGGTGCTCAGTGCTCGGGGTGATCGGTGCTCAGTACTCAGGGTGCTGGGTGCTCAGTGCTCGGGGTGCTCGGTGCTCAGTACGTTGGGTGCTCACTACTCAGGGTGCTGGGTGCTCAGTGCTCAGGGTGCTGGGTGCTCAGTGCTCAGGGTGCTGGGTGCTCAGTGCTCAGGGTGCTGGGTGCTCAGTACTCAGGGTGCTGGGTGCTCAGTGCTCGGGGTGCTGGGTGCTCAGTGCTCGGGGTGCTGGGTGCTCAGTACTCAGGGTGCTGGGTGCTCAGTACTCGGGGTGCTGGGTGCTCAGTACTCGGGTTGCTGGGTGCTCAGTACTCAGGGTGCTGGGTGCTCTGTACTCGGGAGCTGGGTGCTCAGTGCTCAGGGTGCTGGGTGCTCAGTGCTCGGGTGTGCTGGGTGCTCAGTGCTCAGTACTCAGGGTGCTGGGTGCTCAGTGCTCAGTACTCAGGGTGCTGGGTGCTCAGTGCTCAGGGTGCTGTGTGCTCAGTGCTCAGGGTACTGGGTGCTCAGTGCTCAGGGTTCTGGGTACTCAGTGCTCAGGGTGCTGGGTGCTCAGTACTCAGGGTGCTGGGTGCTCAGTACTCAGGGTGCTGGGTGCTCAGTGCTCGGGGGTGCTGGGTGCTCAGTGCTCGGGGTGCTCGGTGCTCAGTACTCAGGGTGCTGGGTGCTCAGTGCTCGAGGTGCTCAGTACTCTGGGTGCTGTGTGTTCAGTGCTCAGGGTGCTGTGTGCTCAGTGCTCAGGGTGCTGGGTGCTCAGTGCTCAGGGTGCTGGGTACTCAGTGCTCAGGGTGCTGGGTGCTCAGTACTCAGGGTGCTGGGTGCTCAGTACTCAGGGTGCTGGGTGCTCAGTGCTCGGGGTGCTCGGTGCTCAGTGCTCAAGGTGCTGGGTGCTCAGTACTCAGGGTGCTCAATGCTCAGGGTGCTGGGTGCTCAGTACTCAGGGTGCTGGGTGCTCAGTGCTCAGGGTGCTCGGTGCTCAGTACGTTGGGTGCTCAGTACTCAGGGGTGCTGGGGGCTCAGGGCTCAGGGTGCTGGGTGCTCAGTGCTCAGGGTGCTGGGTGCTCAGTACTCAGGGTGCTGGGCGCTCGGTGCTCAGTATGCTGGGTGCTCAGTACTCAGGGTGCTGGGTGCTCAGTGCTCGGGGTGCTCGGTGCTCAGTACACTAGGTGCTCAGTACTCAGTGTGCTGGGGTGCTCAGTACTCAGGGTGCAGGGTGCTCAGTACTCAGGGTGCTGGGTGCTTAGTACTCATGGTGCTGGGTGCTCAGTGCTCGGGGTGCTGGGTGCTCTGTGCTCAGTACTCAGGCTGCTGGGTGCTCAGTGCTCAGGGTGCTGGGTGCTCAGTACTCAGGGTGCTGGGTGCTCAGTACTCCGGGTGCTGGGTGCTCAGTTCTCGGGGTGCTCGGTGCTCAGTACTCAGGGGCTCAGGGTGCTCAGTGCTCAGTGCTCAGGGTGCCGCGTGTTCAGTACTCAGGGTGCTGGGTGCTCAGTGCTCAGGGTGCTGGGGGCTCAGTACTCAGGGTGCTGGGTGCTCAGTACTCAGGGTGCTGGGTGCTCAGTGCTCAGCGTGCTGGGTACTCAGTGCTCAGGGTGCTCGGTGCTCAGTACTCGGGGTGCTGGGTGCTCATTCTCGGGGTGCTGGGTGCTCAGTGCTCGGGGTGCTGGGTGCTCAGTACTCAGCGTGCTGGGTGCTCAGTGCTCAGGGTGCTGGGTGCTCAGTACTCAGGGTGATGGGGTGCTCAGTGCTCAGGGTGCTGGGTGCTCAGTACTCAAGGTGATGGGTGCTCAGTGCTCAGGGTGCTGGGTGCTCAGTACTCAGGGTTCTGGGAGCTCATTGCTCAGGGTGATCGGTGCTCAGTACTCAGGTTGCTCAGTACTCAGGGTGCTGGGTGCTCAGTGCTCGGGGGTGCTGGGGTGCTCAGTACTCAGGGTGCTGAGTGCTCAGTACTCAGGGTGCTGGGTGCTCAGTACTCAGGGTGCTGGGTGCTCAGTGCTCAGTGTGCTGGGTGCTCAGTACTCAGGGTGCTGTGTGCTCAGTGCTCGGGGTTCTGGGTGCTCAGTGCTCAGGGTGCTGGGTGCTCAGTCCTCAGGGTGCTCAGTGCTCAGGATGCTGTTTGCTCAGTGCTCAGGGTGCTGGGTGCTCAGTACTCAGGGTGCTGGGTGCTTAGTGCTCCGTTTGCTCGGCGCCCAGTGCTCAGGGTGCTGGGTGCTCAGTGCTCAGGGTGCTGGGTGCTCAGTACTCAGGGTGCTGGGTGCTCAGTGCTCAGGTTGCTGGGTTCTCAGTACTCAGGCTGCTGGGTGCTCAGTGCTCAGGGTGCTGGGTGCTCAGTACTCAGGGTGCTGGGTGCTCAGTGCTCAGGGTGCTGGGTGCTCAGTACTCAGGGTGCTGGGAGCTCAGTGGTCAGGGTGATCGGTGCTCAGTACTCAGGGTGCTCAGTACTCAGGGTACTGGGTGCTCAGTGCTCGGGGGGTGCTGGGAGCTCAGTAATCAGGGTGCTGGGTGCTCAGTGCTCGGGGTGCTGGGTGCTCAGTGCTCAGGGTGATCGGTGCTCAGTACTCAGGGTGCTGGGTGCTCAGTGCTCGGGGTGCTGGGTGTTCAGTCCACAGGGTGCTCAGTGATCAGGTTGCTGGGTGCTCAGTGCTCGGGGTGCTGGGTGTTCAGTGCTCGGGGTGCTGGGTGCTCAGTGCTCAGGGTGCTGGGTGCTCAGTGCTCAGTGCTCAGGGTGCTGGTTGGTCAGTACTCAGTGTGCTGGGTGCTCAGTACTCAGGGTGCTGGGTGCTCAGTGCTCAGGGTGCTAGGTGCTCAGTACTCAAGGTGCTGGGTGACCAGTGCTCGGGGTGCTGGGTGCTCAGTGCTCAGGGTGCTGGGTGCTCAGTGCTCAGGGTGCTGGGTGCTCAGTACTCAGGGTGCTGGGTGCTCAGTGCTCGGGGTGCTCGGTGCTCAGTACTCAAGGTGCTGGGTGCTCAGTGCTCAGGGTGCTGGGTGCTCAGTGCTCAGGGTGCTCAGTGCTCAGTGCTCAGGGTGCTGGGTGTTCAGTACTCAGGGTGCTGGGTGCTCAGTACTCAGGGTGCTTGGTGCTCAGTGCTCAGGGTGCTGGGTGCTCAGTGCTCGGGGTGATCGGTGCTCAGTACTCAGGGTGCTGGGTGCTCAGTGCTCGGGGTGCTCGGAGCTCAGTACTCAGGGTGCTGGGTGCTCAGTGCTCGGGGTGATCGGTGCTCAGTACTCAGGGTGCTGGGTGCTCAGTGCTCGGGGTGCTCGGTGCTCAGTACGTTGGGTGCTCACTACTCAGGGTGCTGGGTGCTCAGTGCTCAGGGTGCTGGGTGCTCAGTGCTCAGGGTGCTGGGTGCTCAGTGCTCAGGGTGCTGGGTGCTCAGTACTCAGGGTGCTGGGTGCTCAGTGCTCGGGGTGCTGGGTGCTCAGTGCTCGGGGTGCTGGGTGCTCAGTACTCAGGGTGCTGGGTGCTCAGTACTCGGGGTGCTGGGTGCTCAGTACTCGGGTTGCTGGGTGCTCAGTACTCAGGGTGCTGGGTGCTCTGTACTCGGGAGCTGGGTGCTCAGTGCTCAGGGTGCTGGGTGCTCAGTGCTCGGTGTGCTGGGTGCTCAGTGCTCAGTACTCAGGGTGCTGGGTGCTCAGTGCTCAGTACTCAGGGTGCTGGGTGCTCAGTGCTCAGGGTGCTGTGTGCTCAGTGCTCAGGGTACTGGGTGCTCAGTGCTCAGGGTTCTGGGTACTCAGTGCTCAGGGTGCTGGGTGCTCAGTACTCAGGGTGCTGGGTGCTCAGTACTCAGGGTGCTGGGTGCTCAGTGCTCGGGGTGCTGGGTGCTCAGTGCTCGGGGTGCTCGGTGCTCAGTACTCAGGGTGCTGGGTGCTCAGTGCTCGAGGTGCTCAGTACTCTGGGTGCTGTGTGTTCAGTGCTCAGGGTGCTGTGTGCTCAGTGCTCAGGGTGCTGGGTGCTCAGTGCTCAGGGTGCTGGGTACTCAGTGCTCAGGGTGCTGGGTGCTCAGTACTCAGGGTGCTGGGTGCTCAGTACTCAGGGTGCTGGGTGCTCAGTGCTCGGGGTGCTCGGTGCTCAGTGCTCAAGGTGCTGGGTGCTCAGTACTCAGGGTGCTCAATGCTCAGGGTGCTGGGTGCTCAGTACTCAGGGTGCTGGGTGCTCAGTGCTCAGGGTGCTCGGTGCTCAGTACGTTGGGTGCTCAGTACTCAGGGTGCTGGGGGCTCAGGGCTCAGGGTGCTGGGTGCTCAGTGCTCAGGGTGCTGGGTGCTCAGTACTCAGGGTGCTGGGCGCTCGGTGCTCAGTATGCTGGGTGCTCAGTACTCAGGGTGCTGGGTGCTCAGTGCTCGGGGTGCTCGGTGCTCAGTACACTAGGTGCTCAGTACTCAGTGTGCTGGGTGCTCAGTACTCAGGGTGCAGGGTGCTCAGTACTCAGGGTGCTGGGTGCTTAGTACTCATGGTGCTGGGTGCTCAGTGCTCGGGGTGCTGGGTGCTCTGTGCTCAGTACTCAGGCTGCTGGGTGCTCAGTGCTCAGGGTGCTGGGTGCTCAGTACTCAGGGTGCTGGGTGCTCAGTACTCCGGGTGCTGGGTGCTCAGTTCTCGGGGTGCTCGGTGCTCAGTACTCAGGGCTCAGGGGTGCTCAGTGCTCAGTGCTCAGGGTGCCGCGTGTTCAGTACTCAGGGTGCTGGGTGCTCAGTGCTCAGGGTGCTGGGGGCTCAGTACTCAGGGTGCTGGGTGCTCAGTACTCAGGGTGCTGGGTGCTCAGTGCTCAGCGTGCTGGGTACTCAGTGCTCAGGGTGCTCGGTGCTCAGTACTCGGGGTGCTGGGTGCTCATTCTCGGGGTGCTGGGTGCTCAGTGCTCGGGGTGCTGGGTGCTCAGTACTCAGCGTGCTGGGTGCTCAGTGCTCAGGGTGCTGGGTGCTCAGTACTCAGGGTGATGGGTGCTCAGTGCTCAGGGTGCTGGGTGCTCAGTACTCAAGGTGATGGGTGCTCAGTGCTCAGGGTGCTGGGTGCTCAGTACTCAGGGTTCTGGGAGCTCATTGCTCAGGGTGATCGGTGCTCAGTACTCAGGGTGCTCAGTACTCAGGGTGCTGGGTGCTCAGTGCTCGGGGTGCTGGGTGCTCAGTACTCAGGGTGCTGAGTGCTCAGTACTCAGGGTGCTGGGTGCTCAGTACTCAGGGTGCTGGGTGCTCAGTGCTCAGTGTGCTGGGTGCTCAGTACTCAGGGTGCTGTGTGCTCAGTGCTCGGGGTTCTGGGTGCTCAGTGCTCAGGGTGCTGGGTGCTCAGTCCTCAGGGTGCTCAGTGCTCAGGATGCTGTTTGCTCAGTGCTCAGGGTGCTGGGTGCTCAGTACTCAGGGTGCTGGGTGCTTAGTGCTCCGTTTGCTCGGCGCCCAGTGCTCAGGGTGCTGGGTGCTCAGTGCGCGAGGTGCTCAGTACTCAGAGTGCTGTGTGTTCAGTGCTCAGGGTGCTGGGTGCTCAGTACTCAGGGTGCTCGGTGCTTAGTACTCATGGTGCTGGGTGCTCAGTACTCCGGGTGCTGGGTGCTCAGTGCTCGGGGTGCTCGGTGCTCAGTACGTTGGGTGCTCACTACTCAGGGTGCTGCGTGCTCAGTGCTCAGGGTGCTGGATGCTCAGTGCTCAGGATGCTGTTTGCTCAGTGCTCAGGGTGCTGGGTGCTCAGTACTCAGGGTGCTGGGTGCTCAGTGCTCGGGGTTCTGGGTGCTCAGTTCTCAGGGTGCTGGGTGCTCAGTACTCAGGGTGCTGGGTGCTCAGTAGTCGGGGTGCTGGGTGCTCAGTATTCAGGGTGCTGGGTGCTCAGTACTCATTGTGCTGGATGCTCAGTACTCGGGTGCTGGGTGCTCAGTGCTCAGGGTGCTGGGTGCTCAGTGCTCAGGATGCTGTTTGCTCAGTGCTCAGGGTGCTGGGTGCTCAGTACTCAGGGTGCTGGGTGCTCAGTGCTCGGGGTGCTCGGTGCCCAGTGCTCAGGGTGCTGGGTGCTCAGTGCGCCAGTTGCTCAGTACTCAGAGTGCTGTGTGTTCAGTTCTCAGGGTGCTGGGTGCTCAGTACTCAGGGTGCTCGGTGCTTAGTACTCATGGTGCTGGGTGCTCAGTACTCCGGGTGCTGGGTGCTCAGTGCTCGGGGTGCTCGGTGCTCAGTACGTTGGGTGCTCACTACTCAGGGTGCTGCGTGCTCAGTGCTCAGGGTGCTGGGTGCTCAGTGCTCAGGATGCTGTTTGCTCAGTGCTCAGGGTGCTGGGTGCTCAGTACTCAGGGTGCTGGGTGTTCAGTGCTCGGGGTTCTGGGTGCTCAGTTCTCAGGGTGCTGGGTGCTCAGTACTCAGGGTGCTGGGTGCTCAGTACTCGGGGTGCTGGGTGCTCAGTATTCAGGGTGCTGGGTGCTCAGTACTCATTGTGCTGGGTGCTCAGTACTCGGGTGCTGGGTGCTCAGTGCTCGGGGTGCTGCGTGCTCAGTGCTCAGTACTCAGGGTCCTGGGTGCTCAGTACTCAGGGTGCTGTGTGCTCAGTGCTCAGGGTGCTGGGTGCTCAGTGCTCAGGGTGCTGGGTGCTCAGTGCTCAGGGTGCTGGGTGCTCAGTACTCAGGGTGCTGGGTGCTCAGTGCTCGGGGTGCTGGGTGCTCAGTGCTCAGGGTGCTGGGTGCTCAGTGCTCGGGTTCTGGGTGCTCAGTGCTCAGTACTCAGGGTGCTGGGTGCTCAGTGCTCAGGGTGCTGGGTGCTCAGTGCTCAGGGTGCTGGGTGCTCAGTACTCAGGGTGCTGGGTGCTCAGTGCTCGGGGTGCTGGGTGCTCAGTGCTCAGGGTGCTGGGTGCTCAGTGCTCGGGTTCTGGGTGCTCAGTGCTCAGTACTCAGGGTGTTGGGTGCTCAGTACTCAGGGTGCTGGGTGCTCAGTATTCAGGTAGCTGGGTGCTCAGTACTCAGGGTGCTGGGTGCTCAGTACTCGGGTGCTGGTTGCTCAGTGCTCAGGGTGCTGGGTGCTCAGTGCTCGGGTTCTGGGTGCTCAGTGCTCAGTACTCAGGGTGCTGGGTGCTCAGTGCTCAGGGTGCTGGGTGCTCACTGCTCAGGGTGCTGGGTGCTCAGTGCTCAGGGTGCTGGGTACTCAGTGCTCAGGGTACTGGGTGCTCAGTACTCAGGGTGCTGGGTGCTCAGTGCTCAGGGTGCTGGGTGCTCACTGCTCAGGGTGCTGGGTGCTCAGTGCTCAGGGTGCTGGGTACTCAGTGCTCAGGGTACTGGGTGCTCAGTACTCAGGGTGCTGGGTGCTCAGCGCTCAGGGTGCTGGGTGCTCAGTGCTCGGGGTGCTGGGTGCTCAGTGCTCAGGGTGCTGGGTGCTCAGTGCTCAGGGTGCTGGGTGCTCAGTGCTCAGGGTGCTGGGTGCTCAGTACTCAGGGTGCTGGGTGCTCAGTGCTCGGGGTGCTGGGTGCTCAGTGCTCGGGGTGCTGGGTGCTCAGTACTCAGGGTGCTGGGTGCTCAGTACTCGGGGTGCTGGGTGCTCAGTACTCGGGTTGCTGGGTGCTCAGTACTCAGGGTGCTGGGTGCTCTGTACTCGGGAGCTGGGTGCTCAGTGCTCAGGGTGCTGGGTGCTCAGTGCTCGGTGTGCTGGGTGCTCAGTTCTCAGTACTCAGGGTGCTGGGTGCTCAGTGCTCAGTACTCAGGGTGCTGGGTGCTCAGTGCTCAGGGTGCTGTGTGCTCAGTGCTCAGGGTACTGGGTGCTCAGTGCTCAGGGTTCTGGGTACTCAGTGCTCAGGGTGCTGGGTGCTCAGTACTCAGGGTGCTGGGTGCTCAGTACTCAGGGTGCTGGGTGCTCAGTGCTCGGGGTGCTGGGTGCTCAGTGCTCGGGGTGCTCGGTGCTCAGTACTCAGGGTGCTGGGTGCTCAGTGCTCGAGGTGCTCAGTACTCAGGGTGCTGTGTGTTCAGTGCTCAGGGTGCTGTGTGCTCAGTGCTCAGGGTGCTGGGTGCTCAGTGCTCAGGGTGCTGGGTACTCAGTGCTCAGGGTGCTGGGTGCTCAGTACTCAGGGTGCTGGGTGCTCAGTACTCAGGGTGCTGGGTGCTCAGTGCTCGGGGTGCTCGGTGCTCAGTACGCTAGGTGCTCAGTACTCAGTGTGCTGGGTGCTCAGTACTCAGGGTGCAGGGTGCTCAGTACTCAGGGTGCTGGGTGCTTAGTACTCATGGTGCTGGGTGCTCAGTGCTCGGGGTGCTGGGTGCTCTGTGCTCAGTACTCAGGCTGCTGGGTGCTCAGTGCTCAGGGTGCTGGGTGCTCAGTACTCAGGGTGCTGGGTGCTCAGTACTCCGGGTGCTGGGTGCTCAGTTCTCGGGGTGCTCGGTGCTCAGTACTCAGGGCTCAGGGTGCTCAGTGCTCAGTGCTCAGGGTGCCGCGTGTTCAGTACTCAGGGTGCTGGGTGCTCAGTGCTCAGGGTGCTGGGGGCTCAGTACTCAGGGTGCTGGGTGCTCAGTACTCAGGGTGCTGGGTGCTCAGTGCTCAGCGTGCTGGGTACTCAGTGCTCAGGGTGCTCGGTGCTCAGTACTCGGGGTGCTGGGTGCTCATTCTCGGGGTGCTGGGTGCTCAGTGCTCGGGGTGCTGGGTGCTCAGTACTCAGCGTGCTGGGTGCTCAGTGCTCAGGGTGCTGGGTGCTCAGTACTGAGGGTGATGGGTGCTCAGTGCTCAGGGTGCTGGGTGCTCAGTACTCAAGGTGATGGGTGCTCAGTGCTCAGGGTGCTGGGTGCTCAGTACTCAGGGTTCTGGGAGCTCATTGCTCAGGGTGATCGGTGCTCAGTACTCAGGGTGCTCAGTACTCAGGGTGCTGGGTGCTCAGTGCTCGGGGTGCTGGGTGCTCAGTACTCAGGGTGCTGTGTGCTCAGTGCTCGGGGTTCTGGGTGCTCAGTGCTCAGGGTGCTGGGTGCTCAGTCCTCAGGGTGCTCAGTGCTCAGGGTGCTGGGTGCTCAGTGCTCGGGGTGCTCGGTGCTCAGTACTCAGGGTGCTGAGTGCTCAGTACTCAGGGTGCTGGGTGCTCAGTCCTCAGGGTGCTCAGTGCTCAGGGTGCTGGGTGCTCAGTGCTCGGGGTGCTCGGTGCTCAGTACTCAGGGTGCTGAGTGCTCAGTACTCAGGGTGCTGGGTGCTCAGTACTCAGGGTGCTGGGTGCTCAGTGCTCGGGGTTCTGGGTGCTCAGTTCTCAGGGTGCTGGGTGCTCAGTACTCAGGGTGCTGGGTGCTCAGTACTCGGGGTGCTGGGTGCTCAGTATTCAGGGTGCTGGGTGCTCAGTACTCATTGTGCTGGGTTCTCAGTACTCGGGTGCTGGGTGCTCAGTGCTCAGGGTGCTGGGTGCTCAGTGCTCAGGATGCTGTTTGCTCAGTGCTCAGGGTGCTGGGTGCTCAGTACTCAGGGTGCTGGGTGCTCAGTGCTCGGGGTGCTCGGTGCCCAGTGCTCAGGGTGCTGGGTGCTCAGTGCGCCAGTTGCTCAGTACTCAGAGTGCTGTGTGTTCAGTTCTCAGGGTGCTGGGTGCTCAGTACTCAGGGTGCTCGGTGCTTAGTACTCATGGTGCTGGGTGCTCAGTACTCCGGGTGCTGGGTGCTCAGTGCTCGGGGTGCTCGGTGCTCAGTACGTTGGGTGCTCACTACTCAGGGTGCTGCGTGCTCAGTGCTCAGGGTGCTGGGTGCTCAGTGCTCAGGATGCTGTTTGCTCAGTGCTCAGGGTGCTGGGTGCTCAGTACTCAGGGTGCTGGGTGTTCAGTGCTCGGGGTTCTGGGTGCTCAGTTCTCAGGGTGCTGGGTGCTCAGTACTCAGGGTGCTGGGTGCTCAGTACTCGGGGTGCTGGGTGCTCAGTATTCAGGGTGCTGGGTGCTCAGTACTCATTGTGCTGGGTGCTCAGTACTCGGGTGCTGGGTGCTCAGTGCTCGGGGTGCTGCGTGCTCAGTGCTCAGTACTCAGGGTCCTGGGTGCTCAGTACTCAGGGTGCTGTGTGCTCAGTGCTCAGGGTGCTGGGTGCTCAGTGCTCAGGGTGCTGGGTGCTCAGTGCTCAGGGTGCTGGGTGCTCAGTACTCAGGGTGCTGGGTGCTCAGTGCTCGGGGTGCTGGGTGCTCAGTGCTCAGGGTGCTGGGTGCTCAGTACTCAGGGTGTTGGGTGCTCAGTACTCAGGGTGCTGGGTGCTCAGTACTCAGGTAGCTGGGTGCTCAGTACTCAGGGTGCTGGGTGCTCAGTACTCGGGTGCTGGGTGCTCAGTGCTCAGGGTGCTGGGTGCTCAGTGCTCGGGTTCTGGGTGCTCAGTGCTCAGTACTCAGGGTGCTGGGTGCTCAGTGCTCAGGGTGCTGGGTGCTCACTGCTCAGGGTGCTGGGTGCTCAGTGCTCAGGGTGCTGGGTACTCAGTGCTCAGGGTACTGGGTGCTCAGTACTCAGGGTGCTGGGTGCTCAGTGCTCAGGGTGCTGGGTGCTCACTGCTCAGGGTGCTGGGTGCTCAGTGCTCAGGGTGCTGGGTACTCAGTGCTCAGGGTACTGGGTGCTCAGTACTCAGGGTGCTGGGTGCTCAGCGCTCAGGGTGCTGGGTGCTCAGTGCTCGGGGTGCTGGGTGCTCAGTGCTCGGGGTGCTGGGTGCTGAGTGCTCGGGGTGCTCGGTGCTCAGTACTCAGGGTGCTGTATGTTCAGTGTTCAGGGTGCTGGGTGCTCAGTACTCAGGGTGCTCGGTGCTTAGTACTCAGGGTGCTGGGTGCTCAGTACTTCGGGTGCTGGGTGCTCAGTGCTCGGGGTGCTCGGTGCTCAGTACTCAGTGCTCAGGGTGCTCACTGCTCAGTGCTCAGAGTGCTGGGTGTTCAGTACTCATGGTGCTGGGTGCTCAGTACTCCGGGTGCTGGGTGCTCAGTGCTCGGGGTGCTCAGTGCTCAGTACGTTGGGTGCTCACTACTCAGGGTGCTGCGTGCTCAGTGCTCAGGGTGCTGGGTGCTCAGTGCTCAGGATGCTGTTTGCTCAGTGCTCAGGGTGCTGGGTGCTCAGTACTCAGGGTGCTGGGTGTTCAGTGCTCGGGGTTCTGGGTGCTCAGTTCTCAGGGTGCTGGGTGCTCAGTACTCAGGGTGCTGGGTGCTCAGTACTCGGGGTGCTGGGTGCTCAGTATTCAGGGTGCTGGGTGCTCAGTACTCATTGTGCTGGGTGCTCAGTACTCGGGTGCTGGGTGCTCAGTGCTCGGGCTGCTGCGTGCTCAGTGCTCAGTACTCAGGGTCCTGGGTGCTCAGTACTCAGGGTGCTGTGTGCTCAGTGCTCAGGGTGCTGGGTGCTCAGTGCTCAGGGTGCTGGGTGCTCAGTGCTCAGGGTGCTGGGTGCTCAGTACTCAGGGTGCTGGGTGCTCAGTGCTCGGGGTGCTGGGTGCTCAGTGCTCAGGGTGCTGGGTGCTCAGTACTCAGGGTGTTGGGTGCTCAGTACTCAGGGTGCTGGGTGCTCAGTACTCAGGTAGCTGGGTGCTCAGTACTCAGGGTGCTGGGTGCTCAGTACTCGGGTGCTGGGTGCTCAGTGCTCAGGGTGCTGGGTGCTCAGTGCTCGGGTTCTGGGTGCTCAGTGCTCAGTACTCAGGGTGCTGGGTGCTCAGTGCTCAGGGTGCTGGGTGCTCACTGCTCAGGGTGCTGGGTGCTCAGTGCTCAGGGTGCTGGGTACTCAGTGCTCAGGGTACTGGGTGCTCAGTACTCAGGGTGCTGGGTGCTCAGTGCTCAGGGTGCTGGGTGCTCACTGCTCAGGGTGCTGGGTGCTCAGTGCTCAGGGTGCTGGGTACTCAGTGCTCAGGGTACTGGGTGCTCAGTACTCAGGGTGCTGGGTGCTCAGCGCTCAGGGTGCTGGGTGCTCAGTGCTCGGGGTGCTGGGTGCTCAGTGCTCGGGGTGCTGGGTGCTGAGTGCTCGGGGTGCTCGGTGCTCAGTACTCAGGGTGCTGTATGTTCAGTGTTCAGGGTGCTGGGTGCTCAGTACTCAGGGTGCTCGGTGCTTAGTACTCAGGGTGCTGGGTGCTCAGTACTTCGGGTGCTGGGTGCTCAGTGCTCGGGGTGCTCGGTGCTCAGTACTCAGTGCTCAGGGTGCTCACTGCTCAGTGCTCAGAGTGCTGGGTGTTCAGTACTCAGGGTGCTGGGTGCTCAGTACTCAGGGGGCTGGGTGCTCAGTACTCTGGGTGCTCGGTGCTCAGTGCTCAGGGTGCTGGGTGCTCAGTATTCAGGGTGCTGGGTGCTCAGTACTCAGGGTGCTGGGTGCTCAGTGCTCAGGGTGCTGGGTACTCAGTGCTCAGGGTGCTCGGTGCTCAGTACTCGGGGTGCTGGGTGCTCATTCTCTGGGTGCTGGGTGCTCAGTGCTCAGGGTGCTGGGTGATCAGTACTCAGGGTGCTGGGTGCTCAGTGCTCAGGGTGCTGGGTGCTCAGTACTCAGGGTGCTGGGTGCTCAGTGCTCAGGGTGCTGGGTGCTCAGTACTCAGGGTGCTGGGTGCTCAGTGCTCAGGGTGCTGGGTGCTCAGTACTCAGGGTGCTGGGAGCTCAGTGCTCAGGGTGATCGGTGCTCAGTACTCAGGGTGCTCAGTACTCAGGGTACTGGGTGCTCAGTGCTCGGGGTGCTGGGAGCTCAGTACTCAGGGTGCTGGGTGCTCAGTGCTCAGGGTGATCGGTGCTCAGTACTCAGGGTGCTGGGTGCTCAGTGCTCAGGGTGCTGGGTGTTCAGTCCACAGGGTGCTCAGTGGTCAGGGTGCTGGGTGCTCAGTGCTCGGGGTGCTGGGTGTTCAGTGCTCGGGGTGCTGGGTGCTCAGTGCTCAGGGTGCTGGGTGCTCAGTGCTCAGTGCTCAGGGTGCTGGTTGCTCAGTACTCAGGGTGCTGGGTGCTCAGTACTCAGGGTGCTAGGTGCTCAGTGCTCAGGGTGCTAGGTGCTCAGAACTCAGGGTGCTGGGTGATCAGTGCTCGGGGTGCTGGGTGCTCAGTGCTCAGGGTGCTGGGTGCTCAGTGCTCAGGGTGCTGGGTGCTCAGTACTCAGGGTGCTGGGTGCTCAGTGCTCAGGGTGCTCGGTGCTCAGTACTCAAGGTGCTGGGTGCTCAGTGCTCAGTGTGCTGGGTGCTCAGTGCTCAGGGTGCTCAGTGCTCAGGGTGCTGGGTGTTCAGTACTCAGGGTGCTGGGTGCTCAGTACTCAGGGTGCTGGGTGCTCAGTACTCAGGGTGCTGGGTGCTCAGTGCTCAGGGTGCTCGGTGCTCAGTACTCAGGGTGCTGGGTGCTCAGTACTCAGGGTGCTGGGTGCTCAGTGCTCAGGGTTCTGGGTGCTCAGTGCTCGGGTTGATCGGTGCTCAGTACTCAGGGTGCTGGGTGCTCAGTGCTCGGGGTGCTCGGAGCTCAGTACTCAGGGTGCTGGGTGCTCAGTGCTCGGGGTGATCGGTGCTCAGTACTCAGGGTGGTGGGTGCTCAGCGCTCGGGGTGCTCGGTGCTCAGTACGTTGGGTGCTCACTACTCAGGGTGCTGGCTGCTCAGTGCTCAGGGTGCTGGGTGCTCAGTGCTCAGGGTGCTGGGTGCTCAGTGCTCAGGGTGCTGGGTGCTCAGTACTCAGGGTGCTGGGTGCTCAGTGCTCGGGGTGCTGGGTGCTCAGTGCTCAGGGTGCTGGGTGCTCAGTACTCAGGGTGCTGGGTGCTCAGTACTCGGGGTGCTGGGTGCTCAGTACTCGGGGTGCTGGGTGCTCAGTACTCATGGTGCTGGGTGCTCTGTACTCGGGAGCTGGGTGCTCAGTGCTCAGGGTGCTGGGTGCTTAGTGCTCGGTGTGCTGGGTGCTCAGTGCTCAGTAATCAGGGTGCTGGGTGCTCAGTGCTCAGTACTCAGGGTGCTGGGTGCTCAGTGCTCAGGGTGCTGTGTGCTCAGTGCTCAGGGTGCTGGGTGCTCAGTGCTCAGGGTGCTGGGTGCTCAGTGCTCAGGGTGCTCGGTGCTTAGTACTCAGGGTGCTCGTTGCTCGGGATGCTGGGTGCTCAGTGCTCAGGTTGCTGGGTGCTCAGTGCTCAGGGTGCTGGGTGCTCAGTACTCGGGGTGCTCGGTGCTCAGTTCTCAGGGTGCTGGGTGCTCAGTGCTCGGGGTGCTGGGTGCTCAGTACTCAGGGTGCTGGGTGCTCGGTGCTCAGTACGCTGGGTGCCCCGTACTCAGGGTGCTGGCTGCTCAGTACACAGGGTGCTCGGTGCTCAGTACTCAGGGTGCTGGGTGCTCAGTGATCGGGGTGCTGGGTGCTCATTACTCAGGGTGCTGGGTGCTCAGTACTCGGTGTGCTCAGTGCTTGTGGTGCTGGGTGCTCAGTACTCAGGGTGCTCAGTGCTTGGGGTGTTGGGTGCTCAGTACTCAGGGTGCTGGGTGCTCAATGCTCAGGGTGCTGGGTGCTCAGTACTCAGGGTGCTGGGTGCTCAGTACTCAGGGTGCTGGGTGCTCAGTGCTCGGGGTGCGGGGTGCTTAGTGCTCGGGGTGCTGGGTGCTCAGTGCTCGGGTTGCTGGGTGCTCAGTGCTCGGGGTTCTGGGTCATCAGTGCTCGGGGCGACGGGTGCTCAGTGCTCGGGGTGCTGGGTGCTCAGTACTCAGGGTGCTCAGTACTCAGGCTGCTGGGTGCTCAGTGCTCAGGGTGCTGGGTGCTCAGTGCTCGGGGTGCTGGGTGCTCAGTGCTCGGGGTGCTGGGTGCTCAGTGCTCGGGGTGCTGGGTGCTCAGTACTCAGGGTGCTGGGTGCTCAGTGCTCGGGGTGCTGGGTGCTCAGTACTCAGGGTGCTGGGTGCTCGGTGCTCAGTACGCTGGGTGCTCAGTACTCAGGGTGCTGGCTGCTCAGTACACAGGGTGCTCGGTGCTCAGTACTCAGGGTTCTGGGTGCTCAGTGCTCGGGGTGCTGGGTGCTCAGTGCTCGGGGTGCTCATTGCTCAGGGTGATGGGTGCTCAGTACTCAGGGTGCTGGGTGCTCAGTACACACGGTGCTCAGTGCTCAGTACTCAGGGTGCTCAGTGCTCAGTACTCAGAGTGCTCAGTGCTCAGCGTGCTGGGTGCTCAGTGCTCGGGGTGCTGGGTGCTCAGTGCTCAGGGTGCTGGGTGCTCAGTACTCAGTGTGCTCAGTACTCAGGCTGCTGGGTGCTCAGTGCTCAGGGTGCTGGGTGCTCAGTGCTAAGGGTGCTGGGTGCTCAGTACTCAGGGTGTTGGGTGCTCGGTGCTCAGTACACAGGGTGCTGAGTGCTCAGTGCTCGGGGTGTTGGGTGCTCAGTGCTCAGGGTGCTGGGTGCTCAGTACTCAGGGTGCTCAGTGCTCAGTACACAGGGTGCTGGGTGCTCAGTGCTCGGGGTGCTGGGTGCTCAGTGCTCAGTACTCAGGGTGCTGGGTGCTCAGTGCTCGGGGTGCTGGGTGCTCAGTACTCAGCGTGCTGGGTGCTCAGTACTCAGGGTGCTGGGTGCTCAGTGCTCAGGGTGCTGGGTGCTCAGTGCTCAGGGTGCTGGGTGCTCAGTACTCAGGGTGCTCAGTGCTCGGGGAGCTCGGTGCTCAGTACTCAGGGTGCTGGGTGCTCACTACTCAGTGCTCGGGTTCCTGGGTGCTCCGTGCTCGGGGTGCTGGGTGCTCAGTGCTCTGGGTGCTGGGTGCTCAGTACTCAGGGTGCTGGGTGCTCTGTACTCAGGGTGCTGGGGGCTCAGTACTCAGGGTGCTGGGTGCTCAGTACTCAGGGTGATCTGTTCTCAGTACTCAGGGTGCTGGGTGCTCAGTGCTCGGGGTGCTGGGTGCTCAGTACTCGGGATGCTCAGTGCTCAGTACTCAGGGTGCTGGGTGCTCAGTGCTCGGGGAGCTCTGTGCTCAGTACTCAGGGTGCTGGGTGCTCAGTGCTCAGGGTACTGGGTGCTCAGTACTAAGGGTGCTGGGTGCTCAGTGCTCAGGGTGCTTGATGCTCAGTACTCAGGGTGTTGGGTGCTCAGTGCTCAGGGTGCTGGGTGCTCAGTGCTTAGGGTGCTCGGTGCTCAGGACTCAGGGTGCTGTGTGCTCAGTACTCAGGGTGCTGGGTGCTCAGTACTCGGGGTGCTGGGTGCTCAGTGCTCAGCGTGCTGGGTGCTCAGTACTCAGGGTGCTGGGTGCTCAGTGCTCAGAGTGCTGGGTGCTCAGTGCTCAGGGTGCTGGGTGCTCAGTACTCAGTGCTCAGGATGCTGGGTGCTCAGTTCTCGGGGTGTCAGTGCTCAGTGCTCAGGGTCCTGGATGCTCAGAACTCAGGGTGCAGGGTGCTTAGTACTCAGGGTGCTCAGTGCTCAGTACACAGGGTGCTGGGTGCTCAGTGCTCGGGGTGCTTGGTGCTCAGTGCTCAGTACTCAGGGTGCTGGGTGTTCAGTGCTCGCGGTGCTGGGTGCTCAGTACTCAGCGTTCTGGGTGCTCAGTACTCAGGGTGCTGGGTGCTCAGTGCTCAGGGTGCTGGGTGCTCAGTGCTCAGGGTGCTGGGTGCTCAGTGCTCGGGTTCTGGGTGCTCAGTGCTCAGTACTCAGGGTGCTGGGTGCTCAGTGCTCAGGGTGCTGGGTGCTCACTGCTCAGGGTGCTGGGTGCTCAGTGCTCAGGGTGCTGGGTACTCAGTGCTCAGGGTACTGGGTGCTCAGTACTCAGGGTGCTGGGTGCTCAGTGCTCAGGGTGCTGGGTGCTCACTGCTCAGGGTGTTGGGTGCTCAGTGCTCAGGGTGCTGGGTACTCAGTGCTCAGGGTACTGGGTGCTCAGTACTCAGGGTGCTGGGTGCTCAGCGCTCAGGGTGCTGGGTGCTCAGTGCTCGGGGTGCTGGGTGCTCAGTGCTCGGGGTGCTGGGTGCTGAGTGCTCGGGGTGCTCGGTGCTCAGTACTCAGGGTGCTGTATGTTCAGTGTTCAGGGTGCTGGGTGCTCAGTACTCAGGGTGCTCGGTGCTTAGTACTCAGGGTGCTGGGTGCTCAGTACTTCGGGTGCTGGGTGCTCAGTGCTCGGGGTGCTCGGTGCTCAGTACTCAGTGCTCAGGGTGCTCACTGCTCAGTGCTCAGAGTGCTGGGTGTTCAGTACTCAGGGTGCTGGGTGCTCAGTACTCAGGGGGCTGGGTGCTCAGTACTCTGGGTGCTCGGTGCTCAGTGCTCAGGGTGCTGGGTGCTCAGTATTCAGGGTGCTGGGTGCTCAGTACTCAGGGTGCTGGGTGCTCAGTGCTCAGGGTGCTGCGTACTCAGTGCTCAGGGTGCTCGGTGCTCAGTACTCGGGGTGCTGGGTGCTCATTCTCTGGGTGCTGGGTGCTCAGTGCTCAGGGTGCTGGGTGCTCAGTACTCAGGGTGCTGGGTGCTCAGTGCTCAGGGTGCTGGGTGCTCAGTACTCAGGGTGCTGGGTGCTCAGTGCTCAGGGTGCTGGGTGCTCAGTACTCAGGGTGCTGGGTGCTCAGTGCTCAGGGTGCTGGGTGCTCAGTACTCAGGGTGCTGGGAGCTCAGTGCTCAGGGTGATCGGTGCTCAGTACTCAGGGTGCTCAGTACTCAGGGTACTGGGTGCTCAGTGCTCGGGGTGCTGGGAGCTCAGTACTCAGGGTGCTGGGTGCTCAGTGCTCAGGGTGATCGGTGCTCAGTACTCAGGGTGCTGGGTGCTCAGTGCTCAGGGTGCTGGGTGTTCAGTCCACAGGGTGCTCAGTGCTCAGGGTGCTGGGTGCTCAGTGCTCGGGGTGCTGGGTGTTCAGTGCTCGGGGTGCTGGGTGCTCAGTGCTCAGGGGGCTGGGTGCTCAGTGCTCAGTGCTCAGGGTGCTGGTTGCTCAGTACTCAGGGTGCTGGGTGCTCAGTACTCAGGGTGCTAGGTGCTCAGTGCTCAGGGTGCTAGGTGCTCAGAACTCAGGGTGCTGGGTGATCAGTGCTCGGGGTGCTGGGTGCTCAGTGCTCAGGGTGCTGGGTGCTCAGTGCTCAGGGTGCTGGGTGCTCAGTACTCAGGGTGCTGGGTGCTCAGTGCTCAGGGTGCTCGGTGCTCAGTACTCAAGGTGCTGGGTGCTCAGTGCTCAGTGTGCTGGGTGCTCAGTGCTCAGGGTGCTCAGTGCTCAGGGTGCTGGGTGTTCAGTACTCAGGGTGCTGGGTGCTCAGTGCTCAGGGTGCTCGGTGCTCAGTACTCAGGGTGCTGGGTGCTCAGTACTCAGGGTGCTGGGTGCTCAGTGCTCAGGGTTCTGGGTGCTCAGTGCTCGGGTTGATCGGTGCTCAGTACTCAGGGTGCTGGGTGCTCAGTGCTCGGGGTGCTCGGAGCTCAGTACTCAGGGTGCTGGGTGCTCAGTGCTCGGGGTGATCGGTGCTCAGTACTCAGGGTGGTGGGTGCTCAGTGCTCGGGGTGCTCGGAGCTCAGTACTCAGAGTGCTGGGTGCTCAGTGCTCGGGGTGATCGGTGCTCAGTACTCGGGGTGCTGGGTGCTCAGTGCTCAGCGTGCTGGGTGCTCAGTACTCAGGGTGCTGGGTGCTCAGTGCTCAGAGTGCTGGGTGCTCAGTGCTCAGGGTGCTGGGTGCTCAGTACTCAGTGCTCAGGATGCTGGGTGCTCAGTTCTCGGGGTGTCAGTGCTCAGTGCTCAGGGTCCTGGATGCTCAGAACTCAGGGTGCAGGGTGCTTAGTACTCAGGGTGCTCAGTGCTCAGTACACAGGGTGCTGGGTGCTCAGTGCTCGGGGTGCTTGGTGCTCAGTGCTCAGTACTCAGGGTGCTGGGTGTTCAGTGCTCGCGGTGCTGGGTGCTCAGTACTCAGCGTTCTGGGTGCTCAGTACTCAGGGTGCTGGGTGCTCAGTGCTCAGGGTGCTGGGTGCTCAGTGCTCAGGGTGCTGGGTGCTCAGTGCTCGGGTTCTGGGTGCTCAGTGCTCAGTACTCAGGGTGCTGGGTGCTCAGTGCTCAGGGTGCTGGGTGCTCACTGCTCAGGGTGCTGGGTGCTCAGTGCTCAGGGTGCTGGGTACTCAGTGCTCAGGGTACTGGGTGCTCAGTACTCAGGGTGCTGGGTGCTCAGTGCTCAGGGTGCTGGGTGCTCACTGCTGAGGGTGTTGGGTGCTCAGTGCTCAGGGTGCTGGGTACTCAGTGCTCAGGGTACTGGGTGCTCAGTACTCAGGGTGCTGGGTGCTCAGCGCTCAGGATGCTGGGTGCTCAGTGCTCGGGGTGCTGGGTGCTCAGTGCTCGGGGTGCTGGGTGCTGAGTGCTCGGGGTGCTCGGTGCTCAGTACTCAGGGTGCTGTATGTTCAGTGTTCAGGGTGCTGGGTGCTCAGTACTCAGGGTGCTCGGTGCTTAGTACTCAGGGTGCTGGGTGCTCAGTACTTCGGGTGCTGGGTGCTCAGTGCTCGGGGTGCTCGGTGCTCAGTACTCAGTGCTCAGGGTGCTCACTGCTCAGTGCTCAGAGTGCTGGGTGTTCAGTACTCAGGGTGCTGTGTGCTCAGTGCTCAGGGTGCTGGGTGCTCAGTGCTCAGGGTGCTGGGTGCTCAGTGCTCAGGGTGCTGGGTGCTCAGTACTCAGGGTGCTGGGTGCTCAGTGCTCGGGGTGCTGGGTGCTCAGTGCTCAGGGTGCTGGGTGCTCAGTACTCAGGGTGTTGGGTGCTCAGTACTCAGGGTGCTGGGTGCTCAGTACTCAGGTAGCTGGGTGCTCAGTACTCAGGGTGCTGGGTGCTCAGTACTCGGGTGCTGGGTGCTCAGTGCTCAGGGTGCTGGGTGCTCAGTGCTCGGGTTCTGGGTGCTCAGTGCTCAGTACTCAGGGTGCTGGGTGCTCAGTGCTCAGGGTGCTGGGTGCTCACTGCTCAGGGTGCTGGGTGCTCAGTGCTCAGGGTGCTGGGTACTCAGTGCTCAGGGTACTGGGTGCTCAGTACTCAGGGTGCTGGGTGCTCAGTGCTCAGGGTGCTGGGTGCTCACTGCTCAGGGTGCTGGGTGCTCAGTGCTCAGGGTGCTGGGTACTCAGTGCTCAGGGTACTGGGTGCTCAGTACTCAGGGTGCTGGGTGCTCAGCGCTCAGGGTGCTGGGTGCTCAGTGCTCGGGGTGCTGGGTGCTCAGTGCTCGGGGTGCTGGGTGCTGAGTGCTCGGGGTGCTCGGTGCTCAGTACTCAGGGTGCTGTATGTTCAGTGTTCAGGGTGCTGGGTGCTCAGTACTCAGGGTGCTCGGTGCTTAGTACTCAGGGTGCTGGGTGCTCAGTACTTCGGGTGCTGGGTGCTCAGTGCTCGGGGTGCTCGGTGCTCAGTACTCAGTGCTCAGGGTGCTCACTGCTCAGTGCTCAGAGTGCTGGGTGTTCAGTACTCATGGTGCTGGGTGCTCAGTACTCCGGGTGCTGGGTGCTCAGTGCTCGGGGTGCTCAGTGCTCAGTACGTTGGGTGCTCACTACTCAGGGTGCTGCGTGCTCAGTGCTCAGGGTGCTGGGTGCTCAGTGCTCAGGATGCTGTTTGCTCAGTGCTCAGGGTGCTGGGTGCTCAGTACTCAGGGTGCTGGGTGTTCAGTGCTCGGGGTTCTGGGTGCTCAGTTCTCAGGGTGCTGGGTGCTCAGTACTCAGGGTGCTGGGTGCTCAGTACTCGGGGTGCTGGGTGCTCAGTATTCAGGGTGCTGGGTGCTCAGTACTCATTGTGCTGGGTGCTCAGTACTCGGGTGCTGGGTGCTCAGTGCTCGGGCTGCTGCGTGCTCAGTGCTCAGTACTCAGGGTCCTGGGTGCTCAGTACTCAGGGTGCTGTGTGCTCAGTGCTCAGGGTGCTGGGTGCTCAGTGCTCAGGGTGCTGGGTGCTCAGTGCTCAGGGTGCTGGGTGCTCAGTACTCAGGGTGCTGGGTGCTCAGTGCTCGGGGTGCTGGGTGCTCAGTGCTCAGGGTGCTGGGTGCTCAGTACTCAGGGTGTTGGGTGCTCAGTACTCAGGGTGCTGGGTGCTCAGTACTCAGGTAGCTGGGTGCTCAGTACTCAGGGTGCTGGGTGCTCAGTACTCGGGTGCTGGGTGCTCAGTGCTCAGGGTGCTGGGTGCTCAGTGCTCGGGTTCTGGGTGCTCAGTGCTCAGTACTCAGGGTGCTGGGTGCTCAGTGCTCAGGGTGCTGGGTGCTCACTGCTCAGGGTGCTGGGTGCTCAGTGCTCAGGGTGCTGGGTACTCAGTGCTCAGGGTACTGGGTGCTCAGTACTCAGGGTGCTGGGTGCTCAGTGCTCAGGGTGCTGGGTGCTCACTGCTCAGGGTGCTGGGTGCTCAGTGCTCAGGGTGCTGGGTACTCAGTGCTCAGGGTACTGGGTGCTCAGTACTCAGGGTGCTGGGTGCTCAGCGCTCAGGGTGCTGGGTGCTCAGTGCTCGGGGTGCTGGGTGCTCAGTGCTCGGGGTGCTGGGTGCTGAGTGCTCGGGGTGCTCGGTGCTCAGTACTCAGGGTGCTGTATGTTCAGTGTTCAGGGTGCTGGGTGCTCAGTACTCAGGGTGCTCGGTGCTTAGTACTCAGGGTGCTGGGTGCTCAGTACTTCGGGTGCTGGGTGCTCAGTGCTCGGGGTGCTCGGTGCTCAGTACTCAGTGCTCAGGGTGCTCACTGCTCAGTGCTCAGAGTGCTGGGTGTTCAGTACTCAGGGTGCTGGGTGCTCAGTACTCAGGGGGCTGGGTGCTCAGTACTCTGGGTGCTCGGTGCTCAGTGCTCAGGGTGCTGGGTGCTCAGTATTCAGGGTGCTGGGTGCTCAGTACTCAGGGTGCTGGGTGCTCAGTGCTCAGGGTGCTGGGTACTCAGTGCTCAGGGTGCTCGGTGCTCAGTACTCGGGGTGCTGGGTGCTCATTCTCTGGGTGCTGGGTGCTCAGTGCTCAGGGTGCTGGGTGATCAGTACTCAGGGTGCTGGGTGCTCAGTGCTCAGGGTGCTGGGTGCTCAGTACTCAGGGTGCTGGGTGCTCAGTGCTCAGGGTGCTGGGTGCTCAGTACTCAGGGTGCTGGGTGCTCAGTGCTCAGGGTGCTGGGTGCTCAGTACTCAGGGTGCTGGGAGCTCAGTGCTCAGGGTGATCGGTGCTCAGTACTCAGGGTGCTCAGTACTCAGGGTACTGGGTGCTCAGTGCTCGGGGTGCTGGGAGCTCAGTACTCAGGGTGCTGGGTGCTCAGTGCTCAGGGTGATCGGTGCTCAGTACTCAGGGTGCTGGGTGCTCAGTGCTCAGGGTGCTGGGTGTTCAGTCCACAGGGTGCTCAGTGCTCAGGGTGCTGGGTGCTCAGTGCTCGGGGTGCTGGGTGTTCAGTGCTCGGGGTGCTGGGTGCTCAGTGCTCAGGGTGCTGGGTGCTCAGTGCTCAGTGCTCAGGGTGCTGGTTGCTCAGTACTCAGGGTGCTGGGTGCTCAGTACTCAGGGTGCTAGGTGCTCAGTGCTCAGGGTGCTAGGTGCTCAGAACTCAGGGTGCTGGGTGATCAGTGCTCGGGGTGCTGGGTGCTCAGTGCTCAGGGTGCTGGGTGCTCAGTGCTCAGGGTGCTGGGTGCTCAGTACTCAGGGTGCTGGGTGCTCAGTGCTCAGGGTGCTCGGTGCTCAGTACTCAAGGTGCTGGGTGCTCAGTGCTCAGTGTGCTGGGTGCTCAGTGCTCAGGGTGCTCAGTGCTCAGGGTGCTGGGTGTTCAGTACTCAGGGTGCTGGGTGCTCAGTACTCAGGGTGCTGGGTGCTCAGTACTCAGGGTGCTGGGTGCTCAGTGCTCAGGGTGCTCGGTGCTCAGTACTCAGGGTGCTGGGTGCTCAGTACTCAGGGTGCTGGGTGCTCAGTGCTCAGGGTTCTGGGTGCTCAGTGCTCGGGTTGATCGGTGCTCAGTACTCAGGGTGCTGGGTGCTCAGTGCTCGGGGTGCTCGGAGCTCAGTACTCAGGGTGCTGGGTGCTCAGTGCTCGGGGTGATCGGTGCTCAGTACTCAGGGTGGTGGGTGCTCAGCGCTCGGGGTGCTCGGTGCTCAGTACGTTGGGTGCTCACTACTCAGGGTGCTGGCTGCTCAGTGCTCAGGGTGCTGGGTGCTCAGTGCTCAGGGTGCTGGGTGCTCAGTGCTCAGGGTGCTGGGTGCTCAGTACTCAGGGTGCTGGGTGCTCAGTGCTCGGGGTGCTGGGTGCTCAGTGCTCAGGGTGCTGGGTGCTCAGTACTCAGGGTGCTGGGTGCTCAGTACTCGGGGTGCTGGGTGCTCAGTACTCGGGGTGCTGGGTGCTCAGTACTCATGGTGCTGGGTGCTCTGTACTCGGGAGCTGGGTGCTCAGTGCTCAGGGTGCTGGGTGCTTAGTGCTCGGTGTGCTGGGTGCTCAGTGCTCAGTAATCAGGGTGCTGGGTGCTCAGTGCTCAGTACTCAGGGTGCTGGGTGCTCAGTGCTCAGGGTGCTGTGTGCTCAGTGCTCAGGGTGCTGGGTGCTCAGTGCTCAGGGTGCTGGGTGCTCAGTGCTCAGGGTGCTCGGTGCTTAGTACTCAGGGTGCTCGTTGCTCGGGATGCTGGGTGCTCAGTGCTCAGGTTGCTGGGTGCTCAGTGCTCAGGGTGCTGGGTGCTCAGTACTCGGGGTGCTCGGTGCTCAGTTCTCAGGGTGCTGGGTGCTCAGTGCTCGGGGTGCTGGGTGCTCAGTACTCAGGGTGCTGGGTGCTCGGTGCTCAGTACGCTGGGTGCCCCGTACTCAGGGTGCTGGCTGCTCAGTACACAGGGTGCTCGGTGCTCAGTACTCAGGGTGCTGGGTGCTCAGTGATCGGGGTGCTGGGTGCTCATTACTCAGGGTGCTGGGTGCTCAGTACTCGGTGTGCTCAGTGCTTGTGGTGCTGGGTGCTCAGTACTCAGGGTGCTCAGTGCTTGGGGTGTTGGGTGCTCAGTACTCAGGGTGCTGGGTGCTCAATGCTCAGGGTGCTGGGTGCTCAGTACTCAGGGTGCTGGGTGCTCAGTACTCAGGGTGCTGGGTGCTCAGTGCTCGGGGTGCGGGGTGCTTAGTGCTCGGGGTGCTGGGTGCTCAGTGCTCGGGTTGCTGGGTGCTCAGTGCTCGGGGTTCTGGGTCATCAGTGCTCGGGGCGACGGGTGCTCAGTGCTCGGGGTGCTGGGTGCTCAGTACTCAGGGTGCTCAGTACTCAGGCTGCTGGGTGCTCAGTGCTCAGGGTGCTGGGTGCTCAGTGCTCGGGGTGCTGGGTGCTCAGTGCTCGGGGTGCTGGGTGCTCAGTGCTCGGGGTGCTGGGTGCTCAGTACTCAGGGTGCTGGGTGCTCAGTGCTCGGGGTGCTGGGTGCTCAGTACTCAGGGTGCTGGGTGCTCGGTGCTCAGTACGCTGGGTGCTCAGTACTCAGGGTGCTGGCTGCTCAGTACACAGGGTGCTCGGTGCTCAGTACTCAGGGTTCTGGGTGCTCAGTGCTCGGGGTGCTGGGTGCTCAGTGCTCGGGGTGCTCATTGCTCAGGGTGATGGGTGCTCAGTACTCAGGGTGCTGGGTGCTCAGTACACACGGTGCTCAGTGCTCAGTACTCAGGGTGCTCAGTGCTCAGTACTCAGAGTGCTCAGTGCTCAGCGTGCTGGGTGCTCAGTGCTCGGGGTGCTGGGTGCTCAGTGCTCAGGGTGCTGGGTGCTCAGTACTCAGTGTGCTCAGTACTCAGGCTGCTGGGTGCTCAGTGCTCAGGGTGCTGGGTGCTCAGTGCTAAGGGTGCTGGGTGCTCAGTACTCAGGGTGTTGGGTGCTCGGTGCTCAGTACACAGGGTGCTGAGTGCTCAGTGCTCGGGGTGTTGGGTGCTCAGTGCTCAGGGTGCTGGGTGCTCAGTACTCAGGGTGCTCAGTGCTCAGTACACAGGGTGCTGGGTGCTCAGTGCTCGGGGTGCTGGGTGCTCAGTGCTCAGTACTCAGGGTGCTGGGTGCTCAGTGCTCGGGGTGCTGGGTGCTCAGTACTCAGCGTGCTGGGTGCTCAGTACTCAGGGTGCTGGGTGCTCAGTGCTCAGGGTGCTGGGTGCTCAGTGCTCAGGGTGCTGGGTGCTCAGTACTCAGGGTGCTCAGTGCTCGGGGAGCTCGGTGCTCAGTACTCAGGGTGCTGGGTGCTCACTACTCAGTGCTCGGGTTCCTGGGTGCTCCGTGCTCGGGGTGCTGGGTGCTCAGTGCTCTGGGTGCTGGGTGCTCAGTACTCAGGGTGCTGGGTGCTCTGTACTCAGGGTGCTGGGGGCTCAGTACTCAGGGTGCTGGGTGCTCAGTACTCAGGGTGATCTGTTCTCAGTACTCAGGGTGCTGGGTGCTCAGTGCTCGGGGTGCTGGGTGCTCAGTACTCGGGATGCTCAGTGCTCAGTACTCAGGGTGCTGGGTGCTCAGTGCTCGGGGAGCTCTGTGCTCAGTACTCAGGGTGCTGGGTGCTCAGTGCTCAGGGTACTGGGTGCTCAGTACTAAGGGTGCTGGGTGCTCAGTGCTCAGGGTGCTTGATGCTCAGTACTCAGGGTGTTGGGTGCTCAGTGCTCAGGGTGCTGGGTGCTCAGTGCTTAGGGTGCTCGGTGCTCAGGACTCAGGGTGCTGTGTGCTCAGTACTCAGGGTGCTGGGTGCTCAGTACTCGGGGTGCTGGGTGCTCAGTGCTCAGCGTGCTGGGTGCTCAGTACTCAGGGTGCTGGGTGCTCAGTGCTCAGAGTGCTGGGTGCTCAGTGCTCAGGGTGCTGGGTGCTCAGTACTCAGTGCTCAGGATGCTGGGTGCTCAGTTCTCGGGGTGTCAGTGCTCAGTGCTCAGGGTCCTGGATGCTCAGAACTCAGGGTGCAGGGTGCTTAGTACTCAGGGTGCTCAGTGCTCAGTACACAGGGTGCTGGGTGCTCAGTGCTCGGGGTGCTTGGTGCTCAGTGCTCAGTACTCAGGGTGCTGGGTGTTCAGTGCTCGCGGTGCTGGGTGCTCAGTACTCAGCGTTCTGGGTGCTCAGTACTCAGGGTGCTGGGTGCTCAGTGCTCAGGGTGCTGGGTGCTCAGTGCTCAGGGTGCTGGGTGCTCAGTGCTCGGGTTCTGGGTGCTCAGTGCTCAGTACTCAGGGTGCTGGGTGCTCAGTGCTCAGGGTGCTGGGTGCTCACTGCTCAGGGTGCTGGGTGCTCAGTGCTCAGGGTGCTGGGTACTCAGTGCTCAGGGTACTGGGTGCTCAGTACTCAGGGTGCTGGGTGCTCAGTGCTCAGGGTGCTGGGTGCTCACTGCTCAGGGTGTTGGGTGCTCAGTGCTCAGGGTGCTGGGTACTCAGTGCTCAGGGTACTGGGTGCTCAGTACTCAGGGTGCTGGGTGCTCAGCGCTCAGGGTGCTGGGTGCTCAGTGCTCGGGGTGCTGGGTGCTCAGTGCTCGGGGTGCTGGGTGCTGAGTGCTCGGGGTGCTCGGTGCTCAGTACTCAGGGTGCTGTATGTTCAGTGTTCAGGGTGCTGGGTGCTCAGTACTCAGGGTGCTCGGTGCTTAGTACTCAGGGTGCTGGGTGCTCAGTACTTCGGGTGCTGGGTGCTCAGTGCTCGGGGTGCTCGGTGCTCAGTACTCAGTGCTCAGGGTGCTCACTGCTCAGTGCTCAGAGTGCTGGGTGTTCAGTACTCAGGGTGCTGGGTGCTCAGTACTCAGGGGGCTGGGTGCTCAGTACTCTGGGTGCTCGGTGCTCAGTGCTCAGGGTGCTGGGTGCTCAGTATTCAGGGTGCTGGGTGCTCAGTACTCAGGGTGCTGGGTGCTCAGTGCTCAGGGTGCTGCGTACTCAGTGCTCAGGGTGCTCGGTGCTCAGTACTCGGGGTGCTGGGTGCTCATTCTCTGGGTGCTGGGTGCTCAGTGCTCAGGGTGCTGGGTGCTCAGTACTCAGGGTGCTGGGTGCTCAGTGCTCAGGGTGCTGGGTGCTCAGTACTCAGGGTGCTGGGTGCTCAGTGCTCAGGGTGCTGGGTGCTCAGTACTCAGGGTGCTGGGTGCTCAGTGCTCAGGGTGCTGGGTGCTCAGTACTCAGGGTGCTGGGAGCTCAGTGCTCAGGGTGATCGGTGCTCAGTACTCAGGGTGCTCAGTACTCAGGGTACTGGGTGCTCAGTGCTCGGGGTGCTGGGAGCTCAGTACTCAGGGTGCTGGGTGCTCAGTGCTCAGGGTGATCGGTGCTCAGTACTCAGGGTGCTGGGTGCTCAGTGCTCAGGGTGCTGGGTGTTCAGTCCACAGGGTGCTCAGTGCTCAGGGTGCTGGGTGCTCAGTGCTCGGGGTGCTGGGTGTTCAGTGCTCGGGGTGCTGGGTGCTCAGTGCTCAGGGTGCTGGGTGCTCAGTGCTCAGTGCTCAGGGTGCTGGTTGCTCAGTACTCAGGGTGCTGGGTGCTCAGTACTCAGGGTGCTAGGTGCTCAGTGCTCAGGGTGCTAGGTGCTCAGAACTCAGGGTGCTGGGTGATCAGTGCTCGGGGTGCTGGGTGCTCAGTGCTCAGGGTGCTGGGTGCTCAGTGCTCAGGGTGCTGGGTGCTCAGTACTCAGGGTGCTGGGTGCTCAGTGCTCAGGGTGCTCGGTGCTCAGTACTCAAGGTGCTGGGTGCTCAGTGCTCAGTGTGCTGGGTGCTCAGTGCTCAGGGTGCTCAGTGCTCAGGGTGCTGGGTGTTCAGTACTCAGGGTGCTGGGTGCTCAGTACTCAGGGTGCTGGGTGCTCAGTACTCAGGGTGCTGGGTGCTCAGTGCTCAGGGTGCTCGGTGCTCAGTACTCAGGGTGCTGGGTGCTCAGTACTCAGGGTGCTGGGTGCTCAGTGCTCAGGGTTCTGGGTGCTCAGTGCTCGGGTTGATCGGTGCTCAGTACTCAGGGTGCTGGGTGCTCAGTGCTCGGGGTGCTCGGAGCTCAGTACTCAGGGTGCTGGGTGCTCAGTGCTCGGGGTGATCGGTGCTCAGTACTCAGGGTGGTGGGTGCTCAGTGCTCGGGGTGCTCGGAGCTCAGTACTCAGAGTGCTGGGTGCTCAGTGCTCGGGGTGATCGGTGCTCAGTACTCGGGGTGCTGGGTGCTCAGTGCTCAGCGTGCTGGGTGCTCAGTACTCAGGGTGCTGGGTGCTCAGTGCTCAGAGTGCTGGGTGCTCAGTGCTCAGGGTGCTGGGTGCTCAGTACTCAGTGCTCAGGATGCTGGGTGCTCAGTTCTCGGGGTGTCAGTGCTCAGTGCTCAGGGTCCTGGATGCTCAGAACTCAGGGTGCAGGGTGCTTAGTACTCAGGGTGCTCAGTGCTCAGTACACAGGGTGCTGGGTGCTCAGTGCTCGGGGTGCTTGGTGCTCAGTGCTCAGTACTCAGGGTGCTGGGTGTTCAGTGCTCGCGGTGCTGGGTGCTCAGTACTCAGCGTTCTGGGTGCTCAGTACTCAGGGTGCTGGGTGCTCAGTGCTCAGGGTGCTGGGTGCTCAGTGCTCAGGGTGCTGGGTGCTCAGTGCTCGGGTTCTGGGTGCTCAGTGCTCAGTACTCAGGGTGCTGGGTGCTCAGTGCTCAGGGTGCTGGGTGCTCACTGCTCAGGGTGCTGGGTGCTCAGTGCTCAGGGTGCTGGGTACTCAGTGCTCAGGGTACTGGGTGCTCAGTACTCAGGGTGCTGGGTGCTCAGTGCTCAGGGTGCTGGGTGCTCACTGCTGAGGGTGTTGGGTGCTCAGTGCTCAGGGTGCTGGGTACTCAGTGCTCAGGGTACTGGGTGCTCAGTACTCAGGGTGCTGGGTGCTCAGCGCTCAGGATGCTGGGTGCTCAGTGCTCGGGGTGCTGGGTGCTCAGTGCTCGGGGTGCTGGGTGCTGAGTGCTCGGGGTGCTCGGTGCTCAGTACTCAGGGTGCTGTATGTTCAGTGTTCAGGGTGCTGGGTGCTCAGTACTCAGGGTGCTCGGTGCTTAGTACTCAGGGTGCTGGGTGCTCAGTACTTCGGGTGCTGGGTGCTCAGTGCTCGGGGTGCTCGGTGCTCAGTACTCAGTGCTCAGGGTGCTCACTGCTCAGTGCTCAGAGTGCTGGGTGTTCAGTACTCAGGGTGCTGGGTGCTCAGTACTCAGGGGGCTGGGTGCTCAGTACTCTGGGTGCTCGGTGCTCAGTGCTCAGGGTGCTGGGTGCTCAGTATTCAGGGTGCTGGGTGCTCAGTACTCAGGGTGCTGGGTGCTCAGTGCTCAGGGTGCTGGGTACTCAGTGCTCAGGGTGCTCGGTGCTCAGTACTCGGGGTGCTGGGTGCTCATTCTCTGGGTGCTGGGTGCTCAGTGCTCAGGGTGCTGGGTGCTCAGTACTCAGGGTGCTGGGTGCTCAGTGCTCAGGGTGCTGGGTGCTCAGTACTCAGGGTGCTGGGTGCTCAGTGCTCTGGGTGCTGGGTGCTCAGTACTCAGGGTGCTGGGTGCTCAGTGCTCAGGGTGCTGGGTGCTCAGTACTCAGGGTGCTGGGAGCTCAGTGCTCAGGGTGATCGGTGCTCAGTACTCAGGGTGCTCAGTACTCAGGGTACTGGGTGCTCAGTGCTCGGGGTGCTGGGAGCTCAGTACTCAGGGTGCTGGGTGCTCAGTGCTCAGGGTGATCGGTGCTCAGTACTCAGGGTGCTGGGTGCTCAGTGCTCAGGGTGCTGGGTGTTCAGTCCACAGGGTGCTCAGTGCTCAGGGTGCTGGGTGCTCAGTGCTCAGGGTGCTGGGTGTTCAGTGCTCGGGGTGCTGGGTGCTCAGTGCTCAGGGTGCTGGGTGCTCAGTGCTCAGTGCTCAGGGTGCTGGTTGCTCAGTACTCAGGGTGCTGGGTGCTCAGTACTCAGGGTGCTAGGTGCTCAGTGCTCAGGGTGCTAGGTGCTCAGAACTCAGGGTGCTGGGTGATCAGTGCTCGGGGTGCTGGGTGCTCAGTGCTCAGGGTGCTGGGTGCTCAGTGCTCAGGGTGCTGGGTGCTCAGTACTCAGGGTGCTGGGTGCTCAGTGCTCAGGGTGCTCGGTGCTCAGTACTCAAGGTGCTGGGTGCTCAGTGCTCAGTGTGCTGGGTGCTCAGTGCTCAGGGTGCTCAGTGCTCAGGGTGCTGGGTGTTCAGTACTCAGGGTGCTGGGTGCTCAGTACTCAGGGTGCTGGGTGCTCAGTACTCAGGGTGCTGGGTGCTCAGTGCTCAGGGTGCTCGGTGCTCAGTACTCAGGGTGCTGGGTGCTCAGTACTCAGGGTGCTGGGTGCTCAGTGCTCAGGGTTCTGGGTGCTCAGTGCTCGGGTTGATCGGTGCTCAGTACTCAGGGTGCTGGGTGCTCAGTGCTCGGGGTGCTCGGAGCTCAGTACTCAGGGTGCTGGGTGCTCAGTGCTCGGGGTGATCGGTGCTCAGTACTCAGGGTGGTGGGTGCTCAGCGCTCGGGGTGCTCGGTGCTCAGTACGTTGGGTGCTCACTACTCAGGGTGCTGGCTGCTCAGTGCTCAGGGTGCTGGGTGCTCAGTGCTCAGGGTGCTGGGTGCTCAGTGCTCAGGGTGCTGGGTGCTCAGTACTCAGGGTGCTGGGTGCTCAGTGCTCGGGGTGCTGGGTGCTCAGTGCTCAGGGTGCTGGGTGCTCAGTACTCAGGGTGCTGGGTGCTCAGTACTCGGGGTGCTGGGTGCTCAGTACTCGGGGTGCTGGGTGCTCAGTACTCATGGTGCTGGGTGCTCTGTACTCGGGAGCTGGGTGCTCAGTGCTCAGGGTGCTGGGTGCTTAGTGCTCGGTGTGCTGGGTGCTCAGTGCTCAGTAATCAGGGTGCTGGGTGCTCAGTGCTCAGTACTCAGGGTGCTGGGTGCTCAGTGCTCAGGGTGCTGTGTGCTCAGTGCTCAGGGTGCTGGGTGCTCAGTGCTCAGGGTGCTGGGTGCTCAGTGCTCAGGGTGCTCGGTGCTTAGTACTCAGGGTGCTCGTTGCTCGGGATGCTGGGTGCTCAGTGCTCAGGTTGCTGGGTGCTCAGTGCTCGGGGTGCTGGGTGCTCAGTACTCGGGGTGCTCGGTGCTCAGTTCTCAGGGTGCTGGGTGCTCAGTGCTCGGGGTGCTGGGTGCTCAGTACTCAGGGTGCTGGGTGCTCGGTGCTCAGTACGCTGGGTGCCCCGTACTCAGGGTGCTGGCTGCTCAGTACACAGGGTGCTCGGTGCTCAGTACTCAGGGTGCTGGGTGCTCAGTGATCGGGGTGCTGGGTGCTCATTACTCAGGGTGCTGGGTGCTCAGTACTCGGTGTGCTCAGTGCTTGTGGTGCTGGGTGCTCAGTACTCAGGGTGCTCAGTGCTTGGGGTGTTGGGTGCTCAGTACTCAGGGTGCTGGGTGCTCAATGCTCAGGGTGCTGGGTGCTCAGTACTCAGGGTGCTGGGTGCTCAGTACTCAGGGTGCTGGGTGCTCAGTGCTCGGGGTGCGGGGTGCTTAGTGCTCGGGGTGCTGGGTGCTCAGTGCTCGGGTTGCTGGGTGCTCAGTGCTCGGGGTTCTGTGTCATCAGTGCTCGGGGCGACGGGTGCTCAGTGCTCGGGGTGCTGGGTGCTCAGTACTCAGGGTGCTCAGTACTCAGGCTGCTGGGTGCTCAGTGCTCAGGGTGCTGGGTGCTCAGTGCTCGGGGTGCTGGGTGCTCAGTGCTCGGGGTGCTGGGTGCTCAGTGCTCGGGGTGCTGGGTGCTCAGTACTCAGGGTGCTGGGTGCTCAGTGCTCGGGGTGCTGGGTGCTCAGTACTCAGGGTGCTGGGTGCTCGGTGCTCAGTACGCTGGGTGCTCAGTACTCAGGGTGCTGGCTGCTCAGTACACAGGGTGCTCGGTGCTCAGTACTCAGGGTGCTGGGTGCTCAGTGCTCGGGGTGCTGGGTGCTCAGTGCTCGGGGTGCTCATTGCTCAGGGTGATGGGTGCTCAGTACTCAGGGTGCTGGGTGCTCAGTACACACGGTGCTCAGTGCTCAGTACTCAGGGTGCTCAGTGCTCAGTACTCAGAGTGCTCAGTGCTCAGCGTGCTGGGTGCTCAGTGCTCGGGGTGCTGGGTGCTCAGTGCTCAGGGTGCTGGGTGCTCAGTACTCAGTGTGCTCAGTACTCAGGCTGCTGGGTGCTCAGTGCTCAGGGTGCTGGGTGCTCAGTGCTAAGGGTGCTGGGTGCTCAGTACTCAGGGTGTTGGGTGCTCGGTGCTCAGTACACAGGGTGCTGAGTGCTCAGTGCTCGGGGTGTTGGGTGCTCAGTGCTCAGGGTGCTGGGTGCTCAGTACACAGGGTGCTGAGTGCTCAGTGCTCGGGGTGTTGGGTGCTCAGTGCTCGGGGTGCTGGGTGCTCAGTGCTCAGGGTGCTGGGTGCTCAGTACTCAGGGTGCTCAGTACTCAGGCTACTGGGTGCTCAGTGCTCGGGGTGCTGGGTGCTCAGTGCTCGGGGTGCTGGGTGCTCAGTGCTAGGGGTGCTGGGTGCTCAGTACTCGGGTTGCTCGGTGCTCAGTACTCAGGGTGCTGGGTGCTCAGTGCTCAGGGTGCTGGGTGCTCAGTACTCAGGGTGCTGGGTGCTCGGTGCTCAGTAAGCTGGGTGCTCAGTACTCAGGGTGCTGGCTGCTCAGTACTCAGGGTGCTCGGTGCTCAGTACTCAGGGTGCTGGGTGCTCAGTGCTCGGGGTGCTGGGTGCTCATTACTCAGGGTGCTGGGTGCTCAGTACTCAAGGTGCTCAGTGCTTGGGGTGCTGGGTGCTCAGTACTCAGGGTGCTCAGTGCTTGGGGTATTGGGTGCTCAGTACTCAGGGTGCTGTGTGCTCAGTGCTCAGGGTGCTGGGTGCTCAGTACTCAGGGTGCTGGGTGCTCAGTACTCAGGGTGCTGGGTGCTCAGTGCTCTGGGTGCTGGGTCCTCAGTGCTCGGGGTGCTGGGTGCTCAGTGCTCGGGGTGCTGGGTGCTCAGTGCTCAGGGTGCTGGGTGCTCAGTGCTCAGGGTGCTGGGTGCTCAGTGCTCGGGGTGCTGGGTGCTCAGTGCTCGGGGTGCTGGGTGCTCAGTGCTCGTGGTGCTCGGTGCTCAGTGCTCGGGGTGCTGTGTGCTCAGTACTCGGGGTGCTCAGTGCTCAGTACTCAGGGTGCTGGGTGCTCAGTGCTCAGGGTGCTGGGTGCTCAGTGCTCGGGGTGCTGGCTGCTCGGTGCTCAGGTTGCTGGGTGCTCAGTACTCGGGGTGCTGGGTGCTCAGTACTCGGGGTGCTGGGTGCTCAGTACTCAGGGTGCTGGGTGCTCGGTGCTCAGGGTGCTGGGTCCTCAGTGCTCAGGGTGCTGGGTGCTCAGTGCTCAGGGTGCTCGGTGCTTAGTACTCAGGGTGCTCGTTGCTCAGGGTGCTGGGTGCTCAGTGCTCGGGCTGCTGGGTGCTCAGTGCTCGGGTTGCTGGGTGCTCAGTACTCGGGGTGCTCGGTGCTCAGTACTCAGGGTGCTGGGTTCTCAGTGCTCGGGGTGCTGGGTGCTCAGTGCTCGGGTTGCTGGGTGCTCAGTACTCGGGGTGCTGGGTGCTCAGTACTCGGGGTGCTGGGTGCTCAGTACTCAGGGTGCTGGGTGCTCGGTGCTCAGGGTGCTGGGTCCTCAGTGCTCAGGGTGCTGGGTGCTCAGTGCTCGGGGTGCTGGGTGTTCAGTGCTCGGGGTGCTGGGTGCTCAGTGCTCAGGGTGCTGGGTGCTCAGTGCTCAGTGCTCAGGGTGCTGGTTGCTCAGTACTCAGGGTGCTGGGTGCTCAGTACTCAGGGTGCTAGGTGCTCAGTGCTCAGGGTGCTAGGTGCTCAGAACTCAGGGTGCTGGGTGATCAGTGCTCGGGGTGCTGGGTGCTCAGTGCTCAGGGTGCTGGGTGCTCAGTGCTCAGGGTGCTGGGTGCTCAGTACTCAGGGTGCTGGGTGCTCAGTGCTCAGGGTGCTCGGTGCTCAGTACTCAAGGTGCTGGGTGCTCAGTGCTCAGTGTGCTGGGTGCTCAGTGCTCAGGGTGCTCAGTGCTCAGGGTGCTGGGTGTTCAGTACTCAGGGTGCTGGGTGCTCAGTACTCAGGGTGCTGGGTGCTCAGTACTCAGGGTGCTGGGTGCTCAGTGCTCAGGGTGCTCGGTGCTCAGTACTCAGGGTGCTGGGTGCTCAGTACTCAGGGTGCTGGGTGCTCAGTGCTCAGGGTTCTGGGTGCTCAGTGCTCGGGTTGATCGGTGCTCAGTACTCAGGGTGCTGGGTGCTCAGTGCTCGGGGTGCTCGGAGCTCAGTACTCAGGGTGCTGGGTGCTCAGTGCTCGGGGTGATCGGTGCTCAGTACTCAGGGTGGTGGGTGCTCAGCGCTCGGGGTGCTCGGTGCTCAGTACGTTGGGTGCTCACTACTCAGGTTGCTGGCTGCTCAGTGCTCAGGGTGCTGGGTGCTCAGTGCTCAGGGTGCTGGGTGCTCAGTGCTCTGGGTGCTGGGTGCTCAGTACTCAGGGTGCTGGGTGCTCAGTGCTCGGGGTGCTGGGTGCTCAGTGCTCAGGGTGCTGGGTGCTCAGTACTCAGCGTGCTGGGTGCTCAGTACTCGGGGTGCTGGGTGCTCAGTACTCGGGGTGCTGGGTGCTCAGTACTCATGGTGCTGGGTGCTCTGTACTCGGGAGCTGGGTGCTCAGTGCTCAGGGTGCTGGGTGCTTAGTGCTCGGTGTGCTGGGTGCTCAGTGCTCAGTAATCAGGGTGCTGGGTGCTCAGTGCTCAGTACTCAGGGTGCTGGGTGCTCAGTGCTCAGGGTGCTGTGTGCTCAGTTCTCAGGGTGCTGGGTGCTCAGTGCTCAGGGTGCTGGGTGCTCAGTGCTCAGGGTGCTCGGTGCTTAGTACTCAGGGTGCTCGTTGCTCGGGATGCTGGGTGCTCAGTGCTCAGGTTGCTGGGTGCTCAGTGCTCGGGGTGCTGGGTGCTCAGTACTCGGGGTGCTCGGTGCTCAGTTCTCAGGGTGCTGGGTGCTCAGTGCTCGGGGTGCTGGGTGCTCAGTACTCAGGGTGCTGGGTGCTCGGTGCTCAGTACGCTGGGTGCCCCGTACTCAGGGTGCTGGCTGCTCAGTACACAGGGTGCTCGGTGCTCAGTACTCAGGGTGCTGGGTGCTCAGTGATCGGGGTGCTGGGTGCTCATTACTCAGGGTGCTGGGTGCTCAGTACTCGGTGTGCTCAGTGCTTGTGGTGCTGGGTGCTCAGTACTCAGGGTGCTCAGTGCTTGGGGTGTTGGGTGCTCAGTACTCAGGGTGCTGGGTGCTCAATGCTCAGGGTGCTGGGTGCTCAGTACTCAGGGTGCTGGGTGCTCAGTACTCAGGGTGCTGGGTGCTCAGTGCTCGGGGTGCGGGGTGCTTAGTGCTCGGGGTGCTGGGTGCTCAGTGCTCGGGTTGCTGGGTGCTCAGTGCTCGGGGTTCTGGGTCATCAGTGCTCGGGGCGACGGGTGCTCAGTGCTCGGGGTGCTGGGTGCTCAGTACTCAGGGTGCTCAGTACTCAGGCTGCTGGGTGCTCAGTGCTCAGGGTGCTGGGTGCTCAGTGCTCGGGGTGCTGGGTGCTCAGTGCTCGGGGTGCTGGGTGCTCAGTGCTCGGGGTGCTGGGTGCTCAGTACTCAGGGTGCTGGGTGCTCAGTGCTCGGGGTGCTGGGTGCTCAGTACTCAGGGTGCTGGGTGCTCGGTGCTCAGTACGCTGGGTGCTCAGTACTCAGGGTGCTGGCTGCTCAGTACACAGGGTGCTCGGTGCTCAGTACTCAGGGTGCTGGGTGCTCAGTGCTCGGGGTGCTGGGTGCTCAGTGCTCGGGGTGCTCATTGCTCAGGGTGATGGGTGCTCAGTACTCAGGGTGCTGGGTGCTCAGTACACACGGTGCTCAGTGCTCAGTACTCAGGGTGCTCAGTGCTCAGTACTCAGAGTGCTCAGTGCTCAGCGTGCTGGGTGCTCAGTGCTCGGGGTGCTGGGTGCTCAGTGCTCAGGGTGCTGGGTGCTCAGTACTCAGTGTGCTCAGTACTCAGGCTGCTGGGTGCTCAGTGCTCAGGGTGCTGGGTGCTCAGTGCTAAGGGTGCTGGGTGCTCAGTACTCAGGGTGTTGGGTGCTCGGTGCTCAGTACACAGGGTGCTGAGTGCTCAGTGCTCGGGGTGTTGGGTGCTCAGTGCTCAGGGTGCTGGGTGCTCAGTACACAGGGTGCTGAGTGCTCAGTGCTCGGGGTGTTGGGTGCTCAGTGCTCAGGGTGCTGGGTGCTCAGTACTCAGGGTGCTCAGTACTCAGGCTACTGGGTGCTCAGTGCTCGGGGTGCTGGGTGCTCAGTGCTCGGGGTGCTGGGTGCTCAGTGCTAGGGGTGCTGGGTGCTCAGTACTCGGGTTGCTCGGTGCTCAGTACTCAGGGTGCTGGGTGCTCAGTGCTCAGGGTGCTGGGTGCTCAGTACTCAGGGTGCTGGGTGCTCGGTGCTCAGTAAGCTGGGTGCTCAGTACTCAGGGTGCTGGCTGCTCAGTACTCAGGGTGCTCGGTGCTCAGTACTCAGGGTGCTGGGTGCTCAGTGCTCGGGGTGCTGGGTGCTCATTACTCAGGGTGCTGGGTGCTCAGTACTCAAGGTGCTCAGTGCTTGGGGTGCTGGGTGCTCAGTACTCAGGGTGCTCAGTGCTTGGGGTATTGGGTGCTCAGTACTCAGGGTGCTGTGTGCTCAGTGCTCAGGGTGCTGGGTGCTCAGTACTCAGGGTGCTGGGTGCTCAGTACTCAGGGTGCTGGGTGCTCAGTGCTCTGGGTGCTGGGTCCTCAGTGCTCGGGGTGCTGGGTGCTCAGTGCTCGGGGTGCTGGGTGCTCAGTGCTCAGGTTGCTTGGTGCTCAGTGCTCAGGGTGCTGGGTGCTCAGTGCTCGGGGTGCTGGGTGCTCAGTGCTCGGGGTGCTGGGTGCTCAGTGCTCGTGGTGCTCGGTGCTCAGTGCTCGGGGTGCTGTGTGCTCAGTACTCGGGGTGCTCAGTGCTCAGTACTCAGGGTGCTGGGTGCTCAGTGCTCAGGGTGCTGGGTGCTCAGTGCTCGGGGTGCTGGCTGCTCGGTGCTCAGGTTGCTGGGTGCTCAGTACTCGGGGTGCTGGGTGCTCAGTACTCGGGGTGCTGGGTGCTCAGTACTCAGGGTGCTGGGTGCTCGGTGCTCAGGGTGCTGGGTCCTCAGTGCTCAGGGTGCTGGGTGCTCAGTGCTCAGGGTGCTCGGTGCTTAGTACTCAGGGTGCTCGTTGCTCAGGGTGCTGGGTGCTCAGTGCTCGGGCTGCTGGGTGCTCAGTGCTCGGGTTGCTGGGTGCTCAGTACTCGGGGTGCTCGGTGCTCAGTACTCAGGGTGCTGGGTTCTCAGTGCTCGGGGTGCTGGGTGCTCAGTGCTCGGGTTGCTGGGTGCTCAGTACTCGGGGTGCTGGGTGCTCAGTACTCGGGGTGCTGGGTGCTCAGTACTCAGGGTGCTGGGTGCTCGGTGCTCAGGGTGCTGGGTCCTCAGTGCTCAGGGTGCTGGGTGCTCAGTGCTCAGGGTGCTCGGTGCTTAGTACTCAGGGTGCTCGTTGCTCGGGGTGCTGGGTGCTCATTACTCAGGGTGCTGGGTGCTCAGTACTCAGTGTGCTCAGTGCTTGGGGTGCTGGTTTCTCAGTACTCAGGGTGCTCAGTGCTTGGGGTGTTGGGTGCTCAGTACTCAGGGTGCTGGGTGCTCAATGCTCAGGGTGCTGGGTGCTCAGTACTCAGGGTGCTGGGTGCTAAGTACTCAGGGTGCTGGGTGCTCAGTGCTCGGGGTGCTGGGTGCTTAGTGCTCGGGGTGCTGGGTGCTCAGTACTCAGGGTGCTGGGTGCTCAGTGCTCGGGGTGCGGGGTGCTTAGTGCTCGGGGTGCTGGGTGCTCAGTGCTCGGGTTGCTGGGTGCTCAGTGCTCGGGGTTCTGGGTCATCAGTGCTCGGGGCGACGGGTGCTCAGTGCTCGGGGTGCTGGGTGCTCAGTACTCAGGGTGCTCAGTACTCAGGCTGCTGGGTGCTCAGTGCTCAGGGTGCTGGGTGCTCAGTGCTCGGGGTGCTGGGTGCTCAGTGCTCGGGGTGCTGGGTGCTCAGTGCTCGGGGTGCTGGGTGCTCAGTACTCAGGGTGCTGGGTGCTCAGTGCTCGGGGTGCTGGGTGCTCAGTGCTCAGGGTGCTCGGTGCTTAGTACTCAGGGTGCTCGTTGCTCAGGGTGCTGGGTGCTCAGTGCTCGGGCTGCTGGGTGCTCAGTGCTCTGGTTGCTGGGTGCTCAGTACTCGGGGTGCTCGGTGCTCAGTACTCAGGGTGCTGGGTGCTCAGTGCTCGGGGTGCTGGGTGCTCAGTACTCAGGGTGCTGGGTGCTCGGTGCTCAGTAAGCTGGGTGCTCAGAACTCAGTGTGCTGGCTGCTCAGTACACAGGGTTCTCGGTGCTCAGTACTCAGGGTGCTGGGTGCTCAGTGCTCGGGGTGCTGTGTGCTCATTACTCAGGGTGCTGGGTGCTCAGTACTCAGTGTGCTCAGTGCTTGGGGTGCTGGGTGCTCAGTACTCAGGGTGCTCAGTGCTTGGGGTTTTGGGTGCTCAGTACTCAGGGTGCTGGGTGCTCAATGCTCAGGGTGCTGGGTGCTCAGTACTCAGGGTGCTGGGTGCTAAGTACTCAGGGTGCTGGGTGCTCAGTGCTCGGGGTGCTGGGTGCTTAGGGCTCGGGTTGCTGGGTGCTCAGTGCTCGGGGTGCTGGGTGCTCAGTGCTCGGGGTGCTGGGTGCTCAGTGCTCGGGGCGCTGGGTGCTCAGTGCTCGGGGTGCTCGGAGCTCAGTACTCAGGGTGCTGGGTGCTCAGTGCTCGGGGTGCTCGGTGCTCAGTACTCAGGGTGCTGGGTGCTCAGTGCTCAGGGTGCTCGGTGCTCAGTACGTTGGGTGCTCACTACTCAGGGTGCTGGGTGCTCAGTGCTCAGGGTGCTGGGTGCTCAGTGCTCCGGGTGCTAGGTGCTTAGTGCTCGGGGTGCTGGGTGCTCAGTGCTCGGGGGTGCTGGGTGCTCAGTGCTCGGGGTGCTCGGTGCTCAGTGCTCGGGGTGCTGGGTGCTCAGTACTCGGGGTGCTCAGTGCTCAGTACCCGGGGTGCTGGGTGCTCAGTGCTCAGGGTGCTGGGTGCTCAGTGCTCGGGGTGCTGGCTGCTCGGTGCTCAGGTTGCTGGGTGCTCAGTACTCGGGGTGCTGGGTGCTCAGTACTCGGGGTGCTGGGTGCTCATTGCTCGGGGTGCTCGGTGCTCAGTACTCAGGGTGCTGGGGTGCTCAGTGCTCGGGGTGCTCAGTACTCAGGGTGCTGTGTGTTCAGTGCTAAGGGTGCTGGGTGCTCAGTGCTCAGGGTGCTGTGTGCTCAGTGCTCGGGGGTGCTGGGTGCTCAGTACTCGGGGGGTGCTGGGTGCTCTGTACTCAGGGAGCTGGGTGCTTGGTGCTCAGGGTGCTGGGTCCTCAGTGCTCAGGGTGCTGGGTGCTCAGTGCTCAGGGTGCTCGGTGCTTAGTACTCAGGGTGCTCGTTGCTCGGGATGCTGGGTGCTCAGTGCTCAGGTTGCTGGGTGCTCAGTGCTCGGGGTGCTGGGTGCTCAGTACTCGGGGGTGCTCGGTGCTCAGTTCTCAGGGTGCTGGTTGCTCAGTGCTCGGGGGTGCTGGGTGCTCAGTGCTCGGGGTGCTCGGTGCTCAGTGCTCGGGGTGCTGGGTGCTCAGTGCTCCGGGGTGCTAGGTGCTTAGTGCTCGGGGTGCTGGGTGCTCAGTGCTCGGGGGTGCTGGGTGCTCAGTGCTCGGGGTGCTCGGTGCTCAGTGCTCAGGGTGCTGGGTGCTCAGTGCTCCGGTGCTAGGTGCTTAGTGCTCGGGGTGCTGGGTGCTCAGTGCTCGGGGTGCTGGGTGCTCAGTACTCAGGGTGCTGGGGTGCTCGGTGCTCAGTACGCTGGGTGCTCAGTACTCAGGGTGCTGGCTGCTCAGTACACAGGGTGCTCGGTGCTCAGTACTCAGGGTGCTGGGTGCTCAGTGCTCGGGGTGCTGGGTGCTCAGTGCTCGGGGTGCTCATTGCTCAGGTTGATGGGTGCTCAGTACTCAGGGTGCTGGTGCTCAGTACACACGGTGCTCAGTGCTCAGTACTCAGGGTGCTCAGTGCTCAGTACTCAGAGTGCTCAGTGCTCAGCGTGCTGGGTGCTCAGTGCTCGGGGGGTGCTGGGTGCTCAGTGCTCAGGGTGCTGGGTGCTCAGTACTCAGGGTGCTCAGTACTCAGGCTGCTGGGGTGCTCAGTGCTCAGGGTGCTGGGGTGCTCAGTGCTAAGGGTGCTGGGTGCTCAGTACTCAGGGTGTTGGGTGCTCGGTGCTCAGTACACAGGGTGCTGAGTGCTCAGTACTCGGGGTGTTGGGTGCTCAGTGCTCGGGCTGCTGGGTGCTCAGTACTCAGGGTGTTGGGTGCTCGGTGCTCAGTACACAGGGTGCTGAGTGCTCAGTGCTCGGGGTGTTGGGTGCTCAGTGCTCGGGCTGCTGGGTGCTCAGTGCTCAGGGTGCTGGGTGCTCAGTACTCAGGGTGCTCAGTACTCAGTCTACTGGGTGCTCAGTGCTCGGGGTGCTGGGGTGCTCAGTGCTCGGGGTGCTGGGGTGCTCAGTGCTAGGGGTGCTGGGTGCTCAGTACTCGGGGTTGCTCGGTGCTCAGTACTCAGGGTGCTGGGTGCTCAGTGCTCAGGGTGCTGGGTGCTCAGTACTCAGGGTGCTGGGGTGCTCGGTGCTCAGTAAGCTGGGTGCTCAGTACTCAGGGTGCTGGCTGCTCAGTACTCAGGGTGCTCGGTGCTCAGTACTCAGGGGTGCTGGGTGCTCAGTGCTTGGGGTGCTGGGTGCTCATTACTCAGGGTGCTGGGTGCTCAGTACTCAAGGTGCTCAGTGCTTGGGGTGCTGGGTGCTCAGTACTCAGGGTGCTCAGTGCTTGGGGTATTGGGTGCTCAGTACTCAGGGTGCTGTGTGCTCAGTGCTCAGGGTGCTGGGTGCTCAGTACTCAGGGTGCTGGGTGCTCAGTACTCAGGGTGCTGGTGCTCAGTGCTCTGGGTGCTGGGTCCTCAGTGCTCGGGGTGCTGGGTGCTCAGTGCTCGGGGTGCTGGGTGCTCAGTGCTCAGGGTGCTGGGTGCTCAGTGCTCAGGGTGCTGGGTGCTCAGTGCTCGGGGTGCTGGGTGCTCAGTGCTCGGGGGTGCTGGGTGCTCAGTGCTCGGGGTGCTCGGTGCTCAGTGCTCGGGGGTGCTGGGGTGCTCAGTACTCGGGGTGCTCAGTGCTCAGTACTCAGGGTGATGGGTGCTCAGTGCTCAGGGTGCTGGGTGCTCAGTGCTCGGGGTGCTGGCTGCTCGGTGCTCAGGGTTGCTGGGGTGCTCAGTACTCGGGGTGCTGGGGTGCTCAGTACTCGGGGTGCTGGGTGCTCAGTACTCAGGGTGCTGGGGTGCTCGGTGCTCAGGGTGCTGGGTCCTCAGTGCTCAGGGTGCTGGGTGCTCAGTGCTCAGGGTGCTCGGTGCTTAGTACTCAGGGTGCTCGTTGCTCAGGGTGCTGGGTGCTCAGTGCTCGGGCTGCTGGGTGCTCAGTGCTCGGGTTGCTGGGTGCTCAGTACTCGGGGTGCTCGGTGCTCAGTACTAAGGGTGCAGGGTTCTCAGTGCTCGGGGTGCTGGGTGCTCAGTACTCAGGGTGCTGGGTGCTCGGTGCTCAGTACGCTGGGTGCTCAGTACTCAGTGTGCTGGCTGCTCAGTACACAGGGGTGCTCGGTGCTCAGTACTCAGGGTGCTGGGTGCTCAGTGCTCGGGGGTGCTGTGTGCTCATTACTCAGGGTGCTGGGTGCTCAGTACTCAGTGTGCTCAGTGCTTGGGTTGCTGGTTTCTCAGTACTCAGGGGTGCTCAGTGCTTGGGGGTGTTGGGTGCTCAGTACTCAGGGTGCTGGGTGCTCAATGCTCAGGGTGCTGGGGTGCTCAGTACTCAGGGTGCTGGGTGCTAAGTACTCAGGGTGCTGGGTGCTCAGTGCTCGGGGTGCTCGGTGCTTAGTGCTCGGGGTGCTGGGGTGCTCAGTGCTCGGGGTGCTGGGTGCTCAGTACTCAGGGGTACTGGGTGCTCGGTGCTCAGGGTGCTGGGTCCTCAGTGCTCAGGGTGCTGGGTGCTCAGTGCTCAGGGTGCTCGGTGCTTAGTACTCAGGGTGCTCGTTGCTCAGGGTGCTGGGTGCTCAGTGCTCGGGCTGCTGGGGTGCTCAGTGCTCGGGTTGCTGGGTGCTCAGTACTCGGGGTGCTCGGTGCTCAGTACTCAGGGGTGCTGGGTGCTCAGTGCTCGGGGTGCTGGGTGCTCAGTACTCAGGGTGCTGGGGTGCTCGGTGCTCAGTAAGCTGGGTGCTCAGAACTCAGTGTGCTGGCTGCTCAGTACACAGGGTGCTCGGGTGCTCAGTACTCAGGGTGCTGGGTGCTCAGTGCTCGGGGGTGCTGTGTGCTCATTACTCAGGGGTGCTGGGGGTGCTCAGTACTCAGTGTGCTCAGTGCTTGGGGTGCTGGGTGCTCAGTACTCAGGGTGCTCAGTGCTTGGGGTTTTGGGTGCTCAGTACTCAGGGTGCTGGGTGCTCAATGCTCAGGGTGCTGGGTGCTCAGTACTCAGGGTGCTGGGGTGCTAAGCACTCAGGGTGCTGGGTGCTCAGTGCTCGGGGTGCTGGGTGCTTAGGGCTCGGGTTGCTGGGTGCTCAGTGCTCGGGGGTGCTGGGTGCTCAGTGCTCGGGGTGCTGGGTGCTCAGTGCTCGGGGGTGCTGGGTGCTCAGTGCTCGGGGTGCTGGGGTGCTCAGTGCTCGGGGCGCTGGGTGCTCAGTGCTCGGGGGCGCTGGGTGCTCAGTGCTCGGGG
>NW_024543694.1:0-43766 GCF_018167655.1 Microtus oregoni
CCAGAGTACTGAGCACCGAGCACCCTGAGCACTGAGCACCCAGCACCCTGAGAACTGAGCACCGAGCACCCTGAGTACTGAGCACCCAGCACCCCGAGAATGAGCACAAAGCACCATGAGTACTGAGCACCGAGCACCCTGAGCACTGAGCACCCAGCACCCTGAGTACTGAGCACCAAGCACCCTGAGTACTGAGCACCCAGCACCCTTAGTACTGAGCACACAGCACCCTGAGTTCTGAGCACCCAGCACCCTGAGCACTGAGCACACTGAGTACTGAGCAACCAGCACCCTGAGCACTGAGCACCCAGCACCCCGAGCACTGAGCACCCAGCACCCCGAGCACTGAGCACTGAGCACCCTGAGCACTGAGGACCCAGCACCCCGAGCACTGAGCACCCAGCACCCTGAGTACTGAGCACCCAGCACCCTGAGCACTGAGCACACTGAGTACTGAGCAACAAGCACCCTGAGCACTGAGCACCCAGCACACGAGCACTGAGCACCCAGCACCCTGAGCACTGAGCACCCAGCACCCTGAGCACTGAGCACCCAGCACCCCGAGTACTGAGCACCTAGCACCCCGAGTACTGAGCACCGAGCACCCCGAGCACTGAGCACCCAGCACCCTGAGTACTGAGCAACAAGCACCATGAGTACTGAGCACACAGCACCCTGAGCACTGAGCACCCAGCAACCTGAGTACTGAGCACCCAGCACCCTGAGTACTGAGCACCCTGCAACCTGAGCACTGAGCACCCAGCACCCTGAGTACTGAGCACCGAGCACCCCTAGCACTGAGCACCCAGCACCCTGAGTACTGAGCACCCAGCACCAAAAGTACTGAGCACCGAGCATCCTGAGCACTGAGCACCGAGCAACCCGAGCACTGAGCACCGAGCACCCTGAGTACTGAGCACCCAGCACGCTGAGCACTGAGCACCCAGCACCCCGAATACTGAGCACCCAGCACCCTGAGTACTGAGCACCCAGCACCCTGAGTACTGAGCACCCAGGACCCCTAGCACTGAGCACCCAGCACCCCGAGCACTGAGCACCCAGCACCCCGAGAATGAGCACCCAGCACCCTGAGTACTGAGAACCGAGCACCCTGAGTACTGAGCACCCAGCACCCTGAGTACTGAGCCCCCAGCACCCTGAGTCCTGAGCAACGAGCACCCCGAGCACTGAGCACCGGGTACCCCCGAGCACTGAGCACCCAGCAACCTGAGTACTGAGCACCCAGCACCCTGAGTACTGAGCACTGAGCACCCTGAGCACTGAGCACCCAGCACCCTGAGCACTGAGCAACCAGCATCCTGAGCACTGAGTACTGAGCACCCAGCACCCTGAGCACTGAGCAGCCAGCACCCTGAGCACTGATCACCCAGCACCCTGAGTATTGAGCACCCAGCACCCCAAACACTGAGCAGCGTGCACCCTGAGAACTGAGCACCGAGCACCCTGAGTACTGAGCACCCAGCACCATGAGTACTGAGCCCCGAGCACCCAGAGTACTGAGCACCGAGCACCCTGAGCACTGAGCACCCAGCACCCTGAGTACTGAGCACCAAGCACCCTGAGTACTGAGCACCCATCACCCCGAGAATGAGCACCCAGCACCATGAGTACTGAGCCCCGAGCACCCAGAGTACTGAGCACCGAGCACCCTGAGCACTGAGCACCCAGCACCCTGAGAACTGAGCACCGAGCACCCTGAGTACTGAGCACCGAGCACCCCTAGCACTGAGCACCCAGCACCCTGAGTACTGAGCACCCAGCACCCTTAGTACTGAGCACCCAGCACCCTGAGTTCTGAGCACCCAGCACCCTGAGCACTGAGCACACTGAGTACTGAGCAACCAGCACCCTGAGCACTGAGCACCCAGCACCCCGAGCACTGAGCACCCAGCACCCCGAGCACTGAGCACTGAGCACCCTGAGCACTGAGGACCCAGCACCCCGAGCACTGAGCACCCAGCACCCTGAGTACTGAGCACCCAGCACCCTGAGCACTGAGCACACTGAGTACTGAGCAACAAGCACCCTGAGCACTGATTACCCAGCACCCGAGCACTGAGCACCCAGCACCCTGAGCACTGAGCACCCCAGCACCCTGAGCACTGAGAACCCAGCACCCCGAGTACTGAGCACCCAGCACCCCGAGTACTGAGCACCGAGCACCCCGAGCACTGAGCACCCAGCACCCTGAGTACTGAGCAACAAGCACCATGAGTACTGAGCACACAGCACCCTGAGCACTGAGCACCCAGCAACCTGAGTACTGAGCACCCAGCACCCTGAGTACTGAGCACCCTGCAACCTGAGCACTGAGCACCCAGCACCCTGAGTACTGAGCACCGAGCACCCCTAGCACTGAGCACCCAGCACCCTGAGTACTGAGCACCCAGCACCAAAAGTACTGAGCACCGAGCATCCTGAGCACTGAGCACCGAGCAACCCGAGCACTGAGCACCCAGCACCCTGAGTACTGAGCACCCAGCACCCTGAGTACTGAGCAGCGAGCACCCCGAGCACTGAGCACCCAGCACCCTGTGTAATGAGCACCCAGCACCCCGAGTACTGAGCACCCAGCCCCGTGAGTACTGAGCACCCAGCACCCTGAGTACTGAGCACCCAGCACCCTGAGCACTGAGCACAAAGCACGCTGAGTACTGAGCACACTGAGTACTGAGCACCGAGGACCCTGAACACTGAGCACCCAGCACCCTGAGCACTGAGCACCCAGCAGCCCGAGAATGAGCACCCAGCACCCTGAGTACTGAGAACCGAGCACCCTGAGTACTGAGCACCCAGCACGCTGAGCACTGAGCAACCAGCACCCCGAGTACTGAGCACACAGCACCCAGACCACTGAGCACCCAGCACCCCGAGAATGAGCACCCAGCACCCTGAGTACTGAGCACCCAGCACCCTGAGTACTGAGCACCCAGCACCCCGAGCACTGAGCACCCTGAATACTGAGCACCCAGCACCCTGAGTACTATGCACTAAGCACCCAGAGGGCTGAGAACCCAGGACCCCGAGCACTGAGTACTGAGTACCCAGCACCCTGAGTACTGAGCACCGAGCTCCAGGAGCACTGAGCACCCTGAGTACTGAGCACCCAGCACAATGAGAACTGAGCACCCAGCACCCTGAGCACTGAGCACCCAGCTCCCTGAGTACTGAGCACCCAGCACCCCGAGCACTGAGCACCCAGCACCCTGAGTACTGAGCACCCAGCACCCTGAGTACTGAGCAACCAGAGCACTGAGCACCCAGCACCCTGAGTACTGAGCACCCTGAGGACTGAGCACCGATCACCCTGAGCACTGAGCACCGAGCACCCTGAGTACTGAGCACCCAGCACCCTGAGCACTGAGCACCCAGCACCCTGAGTACTGAGCAGCGAGCACCCTGAGTACTGAGCACCCAGCACCCTGAGTACTGAGCACCCAGCACCCTGAGTACTGAGCACCGAGCACCCCGAGTACTGAGCACCCTGCACCCTGAGCACTCAGCACCCAGCACCACGAGCACTGAGCACCCAGCACCCTGAGTACTGAGCTCCCAGCACCCCGAGCCCTGAGCACCCAGCACCCTGAGTACTGAGCACCCTGAGTACTGAGCACCGATCACCCTGAGCACTGAGCACCCAGCACCCTGAGTACTGAGCACCAAGCACCCTGAGTACTGAGCACCCATCACCCCGAGAATGAGCACCCAGCACCATGAGTACTGAGCCCCGAGCACCCAGAGTACTGAGCACCGAGCACCCTGAGCACTGAGCACCCAGCACCCTGAGAACTGAGCACCGAGCACCCTGAGTACTGAGCACCCAGCACCCCGAGAATGAGCACAAAGCACCATGAGTACTGAGCACCGAGCACCCTGAGCACTGAGCACCCAGCACCCTGAGTACTGAGCACCAAGCACCCTGAGTACTGAGCACCCAGCACCCTTAGTACTGAGCACACAGCACCCTGAGTTCTGAGCACCCAGCACCCTGAGCACTGAGCACACTGAGTACTGAGCAACCAGCACCCTGAGCACTGAGCACCCAGCACCCCGAGCACTGAGCACCCAGCACCCCGAGCACTGAGCACTGAGCACCCTGAGCATTGAGGACCCAGCACCCCGAGCACTGAGCACCCAGCACCCTGAGTACTGAGCACCCAGCACCCTGAGCACTGAGCACACTGAGTACTGAGCAACAAGCACCCTGAGCACTGAGCACCCAGCACCCGAGCACTGAGCACCCAGCACCCTGAGCACTGAGCACCCAGCACCCTGAGCACTGAGCACCCAGCACCCCGAGTACTGAGCACCCAGCACCCCGAGTACTGAGCACCGAGCACCCCGAGCACTGAGCACCCAGCACCCTGAGTACTGAGCACCCAGCACCCTGAGTACTGAGCACCCAGCACCCTGAGCACTGAGCACACTGAGTACTGAGCAACAAGCACCCTGAGCACTGAGCACCCAGCACCCGAGCACTGAGCACCCAGCACCCTGAGCACTGAGCACCCAGCACCCTGAGCACTGAGCACCCAGCACCCCGAGTACTGAGCACCCAGCACCCCGAGTACTGAGCACCAAGCACCCTGAGTACTGAGCACCCATCACCCCGAGAATGAGCACCCAGCACCATGAGTACTGAGCCCCGAGCACCCAGAGTACTGAGCACCGAGCACCCTGAGCACTGAGCACCCAGCACCCCGAGCACTGAGCACTGAGCACCCTGAGCACTGAGGACCCAGCACCCCGAGCACTGAGCACCCAGCACCCTGAGTACTGAGCACCCAGCACCCTGAGCACTGAGCACACTGAGTACTGAGCAACAAGCACCCTGAGCACTGAGCACCCAGCACCCGAGCACTGAGCACCCAGCACCCTGAGCACTGAGCACCCAGCACCCTGAGCACTGAGCACCCAGCACCCCGAGTACTGAGCACCCAGCACCCCGAGTACTGAGCACCGAGCACCCCGAGCACTGAGCACCCAGCACCCTGAGTACTGAGCAACAAGCACCATGAGTACTGAGCACACAGCACCCTGAGCACTGAGCACCCAGCAACCTGAGTACTGAGCACCCAGCACCCTGAGAACTGAGCACCCAGCACCCTGAGCACTGAGCACCCAGCACCCTGAGTACTGAGCACCGAGCACCCCGAGCACTGAGCACCCAGCACCCTGAGCACTGAGCACCCAGCACCCTGAGTACAGAGCATCCAGCACCCTGAGTACTGAGCACACAGCACCCTGAGCACTGAGCACCCAGCAACCTGAGTACTGAGCACCCAGCACCCTGAGTACTGAGCACCCTGCAACCTGAGCACTGAGCACCCAGCACCCTGAGTACTGAGCACCGAGCACCCCTAGCACTGAGCACCCAGCACCCTGAGTACTGAGCACCCAGCACCCTGAGAACTTAGCACCCAGCAAATGAGCACTGAGCACCCAGCACCCTGAGTACTGAGCACCGAGCACCCTGAGTACTGAGCACCCAGCACCCTGAGTACTGAGCACCGAGCACCCCGAGTACTGAGCACCCAGCACCCTGAGAACTGAGCACCCAGCACCCTGAGCACTGAGCACCCAGCACCCTGAGTACTGAGCACCGAGCACCCCGAGCACTGAGCACCCAGCACCCTGAGCACTGAGCACCCAGCACCCTGAGTACAGAGCATCCAGCACCCTGAGTACTGAGCACACAGCACCCTGAGCACTGAGCACCCAGCACCCTGAGTACTGAGCACCCACCACCCTGAGTACTGAGCACCCAGCACCCTGAGTACTGAGCACCCAGCACCCTGAGTACTGAGCACCCAGCACCCTGAGTACTGAGCACCGAGCACCCCGAGTACTGAGCACCCAGCACCCCGAGGACTGAGCACCCAGCACCCTGAGCACTGAGCACCCAGCACACTGAGTCCTGAGTACTGAGCACCCTGAGTACTGAGCACCCAGCATCCAGAGCACTGAGCACCCAGCACCCTGAGTACTGAGCACCGAGCACCCTAGGCATTGAGCACCCAGCACCCTGAGTACTGAGCACCCAGCACCAAATGTACTGAGCACCGAGCATCCTGAGCACTGAGCACCGAGAACCCCGAGCACTGAGCAACCAGCACCCTGAGTACTGAGCACCCAGCACCAAGAGTACTGAGCAGCGAGCACCCCGAGCACTGAGCACCCAGCACATTGAGTAATGAGCACCCAGCACCACGAGTACTGAGCACCCAGCACCAAAAGTACTGAGCACCGAGCATCCTGAGCACTGAGCACCCAGCACCCCGAGAATGAGCACCCAGCCCCCTGAGTACTGAGCACCCATGACCCTGAGCACTGAGCACCGAGCACCCCGAGCACTGAGCACCCAGCACCCTGAGCACTGAGCACCCAGCACCCAGAGCACTGAGCACCCAGCACTCTGAGCACTGAGCACCCAGCACCCTGAGTACTGAGCACCCAGCACCCTGAGTACTGAGCACCCAGACCACGAGCACTGAGCACCCAGCACCCCTAGCACTGTGCACCCAGCACCCTGAGTACTGAGAACCCAGCACCCTGAGTACTGAGCACCCAGCACCCTGAGCACTGAGCACCCAGCAGCCCGAGCACTGAGCACCCAGCATCCTGAGCACTGAGTACTGAGCACCCAGCACCCTGAGCACTGAGCACCCAGCACCCTGAGCACTGAGCACCCAGCACCCTGAGTACTGAGCACCCAGCACCCCAAGCACTGAGCACCGAGCACCCTGAGTACTGAGCACCCAGCACGCTGAGCACTGAGCACCCAGCACCCCGAATACTGAGCACCCAGCACCCTGAGTACTGAGCACCCAGCACCCTGAGTACTGAGCACCCAGGACCCCTAGCACTGAGCACCCAGCACCCCGAGCACTGAGCACCCAGCACCCCGAGAATGAGCACCCAGCACCCTGAGTACTGAGAACCGAGCACCCTGAGTACTGAGCACCCAGCACCCAGAGTACTGAGCCCCCAGCACCCTGAGTCCTGAGCACCGAGCACCCCGAGCACTGAGCACCGGGTACCCCGAGCACTGAGCACCCAGCAACCTGAGTACTGAGCACCCAGCACCCTGAGTACTGAGCACTGAGCACCCTGAGCACTGAGCACCCAGCACCCTGAGCACTGAGCAACCAGCATCCTGAGCACTGAGTACTGAGCACCCAGCACCCTGAGCACTGAGCAGCCAGCACCCTGAGCACTGATCACCCAGCACCCTGAGTATTGAGCACCCAGCACCCCAAACACTGAGCAGCGTGCACCCTGAGAACTGAGCACCGAGCACCCTGAGTACTGAGCACCCAGCACCATGAGTACTGAGCCCCGAGCACCCAGAGTACTGAGCACCGAGCACCCTGAGCACTGAGCACCCAGCACCCTGAGTACTGAGCACCAAGCACCCTGAGTACTGAGCACCCATCACCCCGAGAATGAGCACCCAGCACCATGAGTACTGAGCCCCGAGCACCCAGAGTACTGAGCACCGAGCACCCTGAGCACTGAGCACCCAGCACCCTGAGAACTGAGCACCGAGCACCCTGAGTACTGAGCACCCAGCACCCCGAGAATGAGCACCCAGCACCATGAGTACTGAGCACCGAGCACCCTGAGCACTGAGCACCCAGCACCCTGAGTACTGAGCACCAAGCACCCTGAGTACTGAGCACCCATCACCCCGAGAATGAGCACCCAGCACCATGAGTACTGAGCCCCGAGCACCCAGAGTACTGAGCACCGAGCACCCTGAGCACTGAGCACCCAGCACCCCGAGCACTGAGCACTGAGCACCCTGAGCACTGAGGACCCAGCACCCCGAGCACTGAGCACCCAGCACCCTGAGTACTGAGCACCCAGCACCCTGAGCACTGAGCACACTGAGTACTGAGCAACAAGCACCCTGAGCACTGAGCACCCAGCACCCGAGCACTGAGCACCCAGCACCCTGAGCACTGAGCACCCAGCACCCTGAGCACTGAGCACCCAGCACCCCGAGTACTGAGCACCCAGCACCCCGAGTACTGAGCACCGAGCACCCCGAGCACTGAGCACCCAGCACCCTGAGTACTGAGCAACAAGCACCATGAGTACTGAGCACACAGCACCCTGAGCACTGAGCACCCAGCAACCTGAGTACTGAGCACCCAGCACCCTGAGTACTGAGCACCCTGCAACCTGAGCACTGAGCACCCAGCACCCTGAGTACTGAGCACCGAGCACCCCTAGCACTGAGCACCCAGCACCCTGAGTACTGAGCACCCAGCACCCTGAGAACTTAGCACCCAGCAAATGAGCACTGAGCACCCAGCACCCTGAGTACTGAGCACCGAGCACCCTGAGTACTGAGCACCCAGCACCCTGAGTACTGAGCACCGAGCACCCCGAGTACTGAGCACCCAGCACCCTGAGAACTGAGCACCCAGCACCCTGAGCACTGAGCACCCAGCACCCTGAGTACTGAGCACCGAGCACCCCGAGCACTGAGCACCCAGCACCCTGAGCACTGAGCACCCAGCACCCTGAGTACAGAGCATCCAGCACCCTGAGTACTGAGCACACAGCACCCTGAGCACTGAGCACCCAGCACCCTGAGTACTGAGCACCCACCACCCTGAGTACTGAGCACCCAGCACCCTGAGTACTGAGCACCCAGCACCCTGAGTACTGAGCACCCAGCACCCTGAGTACTGAGCACCGAGCACCCCGAGTACTGAGCACCCAGCACCCCGAGGACTGAGCACCCAGCACCCTGAGCACTGAGCACCCAGCACACTGAGTCCTGAGTACTGAGCACCCTGAGTACTGAGCACCCAGCATCCAGAGCACTGAGCACCCAGCACCCTGAGTACTGAGCACCGAGCACCCTAGGCATTGAGCACCCAGCACCCTGAGTACTGAGCACCCAGCACCAAATGTACTGAGCACCGAGCATCCTGAGCACTGAGCACCGAGAACCCCGAGCACTGAGCACCCAGCACCCTGAGTACTGAGCACCCAGAACCAAGAGTACTGAGCAGCGAGCACCCCGAGCACTGAGCACCCAGCACATTGAGTAATGAGCACCCAGCACCACGAGTACTGAGCACCCAGCACCAAAAGTACTGAGCACCGAGCATCCTGAGCACTGAGCACCCAGCACCCCGAGAATGAGCACCCAGCCCCCTGAGTACTGAGCACCCATGACCCTGAGCACTGAGCACCGAGCACCCCGAGCACTGAGCACGAAGCACCCTGAGCACTGAGCACCCAGCACCCAGAGCACTGAGCACCCAGCACTCTGAGCACTGAGCACCCAGCACCCTGAGTACTGAGCACCCAGCACCCTGAGTACTGAGCACCCAGACCACGAGCACTGAGCACCCAGCACCCCTAGCACTGTGCACCCAGCACCCTGAGTACTGAGAACCCAGCACCCTGAGTACTGAGCACCCAGCACCCTGAGCACTGAGCACCCAGCAGCCCGAGCACTGAGCACCCAGCATCCTGAGCACTGAGTACTGAGCACCCAGCACCCTGAGCACTGAGCACCCAGCACCCTGAGCACTGAGCACCCAGCACCCTGAGTACTGAGCACCCAGCACCCCAAGCACTGAGCACCGAGCACCCTGAGTACTGAGCACCCAGCACGCTGAGCACTGAGCACCCAGCACCCCGAATACTGAGCACCCAGCACCCTGAGTACTGAGCACCCAGCACCCTGAGTACTGAGCACCCAGGACCCCTAGCACTGAGCACCCAGCACCCCGAGCACTGAGCACCCAGCACCCCGAGAATGAGCACCCAGCACCCTGAGTACTGAGAACCGAGCACCCTGAGTACTGAGCACCCAGCACCCTGAGTACTGAGCCCCCAGCACCCTGAGTCCTGAGCAACGAGCACCCCGAGCACTGAGCACCGGGTACCCCGAGCACTGAGCACCCAGCAACCTGAGTACTGAGCACCCAGCACCCTGAGTACTGAGCACTGAGCACCCTGAGCACTGAGCACCCAGCACCCTGAGCACTGAGCAACCAGCATCCTGAGCACTGAGTATTGAGCACCCAGCACCCTGAGCACTGAGCAGCCAGCACCCTGAGCACTGATCACCCAGCACCCTGAGTATTGTGCACCCAGCACCCCAAACACTGAGCAGCGTGCACCCTGAGAACTGAGCACCGAGCACCCTGAGTACTGAGCACCCAGCACCATGAGTACTGAGCCCCGAGCACCCAGAGTACTGAGCACCGAGCACCCTGAGCACTGAGCACCCAGCACCCTGAGTACTGAGCACCAAGCACCCTGAGTACTGAGCACCCATCACCCCGAGAATGAGCACCCAGCACCATGAGTACTGAGCCCCGAGCACCCAGAGTACTGAGCACCGAGCACCCTGAGCACTGAGCACCCAGCACCCTGAGAACTGAGCACCGAGCACCCTGAGTACTGAGCACCCAGCACCCCGAGAATGAGCACCCAGCACCATGAGTACTGAGCACCGAGCACCCTGAGCCCTGAGCACCCAGCACCCTGAGTACTGAGCACCAAGCACCCTGAGTACTGAGCACCCAGCACCCTTAGTACTGAGCACACAGCACCCTGAGTTCTGAGCACCCAGCACCCTGAGCACTGAGCACACTGAGTACTGAGCAACCAGCACCCTGAGCACTGAGCACCCAGCACCCCGAGCACTGAGCACCCAGCACCCCGAGCACTGAGCACTGAGCACCCTGAGCACTGAGGACCCAGCACCCCGAGCACTGAGCACCCAGCACCCTGAGTACTGAGCACCCAGCACCCTGAGCACTGAGCACACTGAGTACTGAGCAACAAGCACCCTGAGCACTGAGCACCCAGCACCCGAGCACTGAGCACCCTGCACCCTGAGCACTGAGCACCCAGCACCCTGAGCACTGAGAACCCAGCACCCCGAGTACTGAGCACCCAGCACCCCGAGTACTGAGCACCGAGCACCCCGAGCACTGAGCACCCAGCACCCTGAGTACTGAGCAACAAGCACCATGAGTACTGAGCACACAGCACCCTGAGCACTGAGCACCCAGCAACCTGAGTACTGAGCACCCAGCACCCTGAGTACTGAGCACCCTGCAACCTGAGCACTGAGCACCCAGCACCCTGAGTACTGAGCACCGAGCACCCCTAGCACTGAGCACCCAGCACCCTGAGTACTGAGCACCCAGCACCAAAAGTACTGAGCACCGAGCATCCTGAGCACTGAGCACCGAGCAACCCGAGCACTGAGCACCCAGCACCCTGAGTACTGAGCACCCAGCACCAAGAGTACTGAGCAGCGAGCACCCCGAGCACTGAGCACCCAGCACCCTGTGTAATGAGCACCCAGCACCCCGAGTACTGAGCACCCAGCCCCGTGAGTACTGAGCACCCAGCACCCTGAGTACTGAGCACCCAGCACCCTGAGCACTGAGCACAAAGCACGCTGAGTACTGAGCACACTGAGTACTGAGCACCGAGGACCCTGAACACTGAGCACCCAGCACCCTGAGCACTGAGCACCCAGCAGCCCGAGAATGAGCACCCAGCACCCTGAGTACTGAGAACCGAGCACCCTGAGTACTGAGCACCCAGCACGCTGAGCACTGAGCAACCAGCACCCCGAGTACTGAGCACCCAGCACCCAGACCACTGAGCACCCAGCACCCCGAGAATGAGCACCCAGCACCCTGAGTACTGAGCACCCAGCACCCTGAGTACTGAGCACCCAGCACCCCGAGCACTGAGCACCCTGAATACTGAGCACCCAGCACCCTGAGTACTGTGCACTAAGCACCCAGAGGGCTGAGAACCCAGGACCCCGAGCACTGAGTACTGAGTACCCAGCACCCTGAGTACTGAGCACCGAGCTCCAGGAGCACTGAGCACCCTGAGTACTGAGCACCCAGCACAATGAGAACTGAGCACCCAGCACCCTGAGCACTGAGCACCCAGCTCCCTGAGTACTGAGCACCCAGCACCCCGAGCACTGAGCACCCAGCACCCTGAGTACTGAGCACCCAGCACCCTGAGTACTGAGCAACCAGAGCACTGAGCACCCAGCACCCTGAGTACTGAGCACCCTGAGGACTGAGCACCGATCACCCTGAGCACTGAGCACCGAGCACCCTGAGTACTGAGCACCCAGCACCCTGAGCACTGAGCACCCAGCACCCTGAGTACTGAGCAGCGAGCACCCTGAGTACTGAGCACCCAGCACCCTGAGTACTGAGCACCCAGCACCCTGAGTACTGAGCACCGAGCACCCCGAGTACTGAGCACCCAGCACCCTGAGCACTCAGCACCCAGCACCCCGAGCACTGAGCACCCAGCACCCTGAGTACTGAGCTCCCAGCACCCCGAGCCCTGAGCACCCAGCACCCTGAGTACTGAGCACCCTGAGTACTGAGCACCGATCACCCTGAGTACTGAGCACCAAGCACCCAGAGTACTGAGCACCGAGCACCCTGAGCACTGAGCACCCAGCACCCTGAGAACTGAGCACCGAGCACCCTGAGTACTGAGCACCCAGCACCCCGAGAATGAGCACAAAGCACCATGAGTACTGAGCACCGAGCACCCTGAGCACTGAGCACCCAGCACCCTGAGTACTGAGCACCAAGCACCCTGAGTACTGAGCACCCAGCACCCTTAGTACTGAGCACACAGCACCCTGAGTTCTGAGCACCCAGCACCCTGAGCACTGAGCACACTGAGTACTGAGCAACCAGCACCCTGAGCACTGAGCACCCAGCACCCCGAGCACTGAGCACCCAGCACCCCGAGCACTGAGCACTGAGCACCCTGAGCACTGAGGACCCAGCACCCCGAGCACTGAGCACCCAGCACCCTGAGTACTGAGCACCCAGCACCCTGAGCACTGAGCACACTGAGTACTGAGCAACAAGCACCCTGAGCACTGAGCACCCAGCACACGAGCACTGAGCACCCAGCACCCTGAGCACTGAGCACCCAGCACCCTGAGCACTGAGCACCCAGCACCCCGAGTACTGAGCACCTAGCACCCCGAGTACTGAGCACCGAGCACCCCGAGCACTGAGCACCCAGCACCCTGAGTACTGAGCAACAAGCACCATGAGTACTGAGCACACAGCACCCTGAGCACTGAGCACCCAGCAACCTGAGTACTGAGCACCCAGCACCCTGAGTACTGAGCACCCTGCAACCTGAGCACTGAGCACCCAGCACCCTGAGTACTGAGCACCGAGCACCCCTAGCACTGAGCACCCAGCACCCTGAGTACTGAGCACCCAGCACCAAAAGTACTGAGCACCGAGCATCCTGAGCACTGAGCACCGAGCAACCCGAGCACTGAGCACCGAGCACCCTGAGTACTGAGCACCCAGCACGCTGAGCACTGAGCACCCAGCACCCCGAATACTGAGCACCCAGCACCCTGAGTACTGAGCACCCAGCACCCTGAGTACTGAGCACCCAGGACCCCTAGCACTGAGCACCCAGCACCCCGAGCACTGAGCACCCAGCACCCCGAGAATGAGCACCCAGCACCCTGAGTACTGAGAACCGAGCACCCTGAGTACTGAGCACCCAGCACCCTGAGTACTGAGCCCCCAGCACCCTGAGTCCTGAGCAACGAGCACCCCGAGCACTGAGCACCGGGTACCCCGAGCACTGAGCACCCAGCAACCTGAGTACTGAGCACCCAGCACCCTGAGTACTGAGCACTGAGCACCCTGAGCACTGAGCACCCAGCACCCTGAGCACTGAGCAACCAGCATCCTGAGCACTGAGTACTGAGCACCCAGCACCCTGAGCACTGAGCAGCCAGCACCCTGAGCACTGATCACCCAGCACCCTGAGTATTGAGCACCCAGCACCCCAAACACTGAGCAGCGTGCACCCTGAGAACTGAGCACCGAGCACCCTGAGTACTGAGCACCCAGCACCATGAGTACTGAGCCCCGAGCACCCAGAGTACTGAGCACCGAGCACCCTGAGCACTGAGCACCCAGCACCCTGAGTACTGAGCACCAAGCACCCTGAGTACTGAGCACCCATCACCCCGAGAATGAGCACCCAGCACCATGAGTACTGAGCCCCGAGCACCCAGAGTACTGAGCACCGAGCACCCTGAGCACTGAGCACCCAGCACCCTGAGAACTGAGCACCGAGCACCCTGAGTACTGAGCACCGAGCACCCCTAGCACTGAGCACCCAGCACCCTGAGTACTGAGCACCCAGCACCCTTAGTACTGAGCACCCAGCACCCTGAGTTCTGAGCACCCAGCACCCTGAGCACTGAGCACACTGAGTACTGAGCAACCAGCACCCTGAGCACTGAGCACCCAGCACCCCGAGCACTGAGCACCCAGCACCCCGAGCACTGAGCACTGAGCACCCTGAGCACTGAGGACCCAGCACCCCGAGCACTGAGCACCCAGCACCCTGAGTACTGAGCACCCAGCACCCTGAGCACTGAGCACACTGAGTACTGAGCAACAAGCACCCTGAGCACTGATTACCCAGCACCCGAGCACTGAGCACCCAGCACCCTGAGCACTGAGCACCCAGCACCCTGAGCACTGAGAACCCAGCACCCCGAGTACTGAGCACCCAGCACCCCGAGTACTGAGCACCGAGCACCCCGAGCACTGAGCACCCAGCACCCTGAGTACTGAGCAACAAGCACCATGAGTACTGAGCACACAGCACCCTGAGCACTGAGCACCCAGCAACCTGAGTACTGAGCACCCAGCACCCTGAGTACTGAGCACCCTGCAACCTGAGCACTGAGCACCCAGCACCCTGAGTACTGAGCACCGAGCACCGCTAGCACTGAGCACCCAGCACCCTGAGTACTGAGCACCCAGCACCAAAAGTACTGAGCACCGAGCATCCTGAGCACTGAGCACCGAGCAACCCGAGCACTGAGCACCCAGCACCCTGAGTACTGAGCACCCAGCACCCTGAGTACTGAGCAGCGAGCACCCCGAGCACTGAGCACCCAGCACCCTGTGTAATGAGCACCCAGCACCCCGAGTACTGAGCACCCAGCCCCGTGAGTACTGAGCACCCAGCACCCTGAGTACTGAGCACCCAGCACCCTGAGCACTGAGCACAAAGCACGCTGAGTACTGAGCACACTGAGTACTGAGCACCGAGGACCCTGAACACTGAGCACCCAGCACCCTGAGCACTGAGCACCCAGCAGCCCGAGAATGAGCACCCAGCACCCTGAGTACTGAGAACCGAGCACCCTGAGTACTGAGCACCCAGCACGCTGAGCACTGAGCAACCAGCACCCCGAGTACTGAGCACACAGCACCCAGACCACTGAGCACCCAGCACCCCGAGAATGAGCACCCAGCACCCTGAGTACTGAGCACCCAGCACCCTGAGTACTGAGCACCCAGCACCCCGAGCACTGAGCACCCTGAATACTGAGCACCCAGCACCCTGAGTACTATGCACTAAGCACCCAGAGGGCTGAGAACCCAGGACCCCGAGCACTGAGTACTGAGTACCCAGCACCCTGAGTACTGAGCACCGAGCTCCAGGAGCACTGAGCACCCTGAGTACTGAGCACCCAGCACAATGAGAACTGAGCACCCAGCACCCTGAGCACTGAGCACCCAGCTCCCTGAGTACTGAGCACCCAGCACCCCGAGCACTGAGCACCCAGCACCCTGAGTACTGAGCACCCAGCACCCTGAGTACTGAGCAACCAGAGCACTGAGCACCCAGCACCCTGAGTACTGAGCACCCTGAGGACTGAGCACCGATCACCCTGAGCACTGAGCACCGAGCACCCTGAGTACTGAGCACCCAGCACCCTGAGCACTGAGCACCCAGCACCCTGAGTACTGAGCAGCGAGCACCCTGAGTACTGAGCACCCAGCACCCTGAGTACTGAGCACCCAGCACCCTGAGTACTGAGCACCGAGCACCCCGAGTACTGAGCACCCTGCACCCTGAGCACTCAGCACCCAGCACCACGAGCACTGAGCACCCAGCACCCTGAGTACTGAGCTCCCAGCACCCCGAGCCCTGAGCACCCAGCACCCTGAGTACTGAGCACCCTGAGTACTGAGCACCGATCACCCTGAGCACTGAGCACCCAGCACCCTGAGTACTGAGCACCAAGCACCCTGAGTACTGAGCACCCATCACCCCGAGAATGAGCACCCAGCACCATGAGTACTGAGCCCCGAGCACCCAGAGTACTGAGCACCGAGCACCCTGAGCACTGAGCACCCAGCACCCTGAGAACTGAGCACCGAGCACCCTGAGTACTGAGCACCCAGCACCCCGAGAATGAGCACAAAGCACCATGAGTACTGAGCACCGAGCACCCTGAGCACTGAGCACCCAGCACCCTGAGTACTGAGCACCAAGCACCCTGAGTACTGAGCACCCAGCACCCTTAGTACTGAGCACACAGCACCCTGAGTTCTGAGCACCCAGCACCCTGAGCACTGAGCACACTGAGTACTGAGCAACCAGCACCCTGAGCACTGAGCACCCAGCACCCCGAGCACTGAGCACCCAGCACCCCGAGCACTGAGCACTGAGCACCCTGAGCATTGAGGACCCAGCACCCCGAGCACTGAGCACCCAGCACCCTGAGTACTGAGCACCCAGCACCCTGAGCACTGAGCACACTGAGTACTGAGCAACAAGCACCCTGAGCACTGAGCACCCAGCACCCGAGCACTGAGCACCCAGCACCCTGAGCACTGAGCACCCAGCACCCTGAGCACTGAGCACCAAGCACCCCGAGTACTGAGCACCCAGCACCCCGAGTACTGAGCACCGAGCACCCCGAGCACTGAGCACCCAGCACCCTGAGTACTGAGCAACAAGCACCATGAGTACTGAGCACACAGCACCCTGAGCACTGAGCACCCAGCAACCTGAGTACTGAGCACCCAGCACCCTGAGTACTGAGCACCCTGCAACCTGAGCACTGAGCACCCAGCACCCTGAGTACTGAGCACCGAGCACCCCTAGCACTGAGCACCCAGCACCCTGAGTACTGAGCACCCAGCACCAAAAGTACTGAGCACCGAGCATCCTGAGCACTGAGCACCGAGCAACCCGAGCACTGAGCACCCAGCACCCTGAGTACTGAGCACCCAGCACCAAGAGTACTGAGCAGCGAGCACCCCGAGCACTGAGCACCCAGCACCCTGTGTAATGAGCACCCAGCACCCCGAGTACTGAGCACCCAGCCCCGTGAATACTGAGCACCCAGCACCCTGAGTACTGAGCACCCAGCACCCTGAGCACTGAGCACAAAGCACGCTGAGTACTGAGCACACTGAGTACTGAGCACCGAGGACCCTGAACACTGAGCACCCAGCACCCTGAGCACTGAGCACCCAGCACCCCGAGAATGAGCACCCAGCACCCTGAGTACTGAGAACCGAGCACCCTGAGTACTGAGCACCCAGCACGCTGAGCACTGAGCAACCAGCACCCCGAGTACTGAGCACCCAGCACCCAGAGCACTGAGCACCCAGCACCCCGAGAATGAGCACCCAGCACCCTGAGTACTGAGCACCCAGCACCCTGAGTACTGAGCACCCAGCACCCCGAGCACTGAGCACCCTGAATACTGAGCACCCAGCACCCTGAGTACTGTGCACTAAGCACCCAGAGGGCTGAGAACCCAGGACCCCGAGCACTGAGTACTGAGCACCCAGCACCCTGAGTACTGAGCACCGAGCTCCACGAGCACTGAGCACCCTGAGTACTGAGCACCCAGCACAATGAGAACTGAGCACCCAGCACCCTGAGCACTGAGCACCCAGCTCCCTGAGTACTGAGCACCCAGCACCCCGAGCACTGAGCACCCAGCACCCTGAGTACTGAGCACCCAGCACCCTGAGTACTGAGCAACCAGAGCACTGAGCACCCAGCACCCTGAGTACTGAGCACCCTGAGGACTGAGCACCGATCACCCTGAGCACTGAGCACCGAGCACCCTGAGTACTGAGCACCCAGCACCCTGAGCACTGAGCACCCAGCACCCTGAGTACTGAGCAGCGAGCACCCTGAGTACTGAGCACCCAGCACCCTGAGTACTGAGCACCCAGCACCCTGAGTACTGAGCACCGAGCACCCCGAGTACTGAGCACCCAGCACCCTGAGCACTCAGCACCCAGCACCCCGAGCACTGAGCACCAAGCACTCTGAGTACTGAGCTCCCAGCACCCCGAGCCCTGAGCACCCAGCACCCTGAGTACTGAGCACCCTGAGTACTGAGCACCGATCACCCTGAGCACTGACCACCCAGCACCCTGAGTACTGAGCACCCAAACTACTGAGCACCGAGCACACCGAGCACTGAGCACCCAGCACCCTGAGTACTGAGCACCAAGCACCCTGAGCACTGAGCACCCAGCACCCTGAGTACTGAGCACCGAGCACCCCGAGCACTGAGCACACAGCGCCCCGAGCACTGAGCACCCAGCACCCCGAGCACTGAGCACCCAACACCCGTAGCACTGAGGACCCAGCACCCCGAGCAGTGAGCACCCAGCACCCTGAGCACTGAGCACCCAGCACCCCGAGTACTGAGCACCCAGCAACCTGAGCACCGAGCACCCAGCACCCCGAGCACTGAGCACCCAGCACCCTGAGCACTGAACACAAAGCACCCTGAGTACTGAGAACCGAGCACCCCGAGTACTGAGCACCCAGCACCACGAGCACTGAGCACCGAGCACCCCGAGCACTGAGCACCCAGCACCCCGAGCACTGAGCACCCAGCACCCCGAGTACTGAGCACCCAGCAACCTGAGCACCGAGCACCCAGCACCCCGAGCACTGAGCACCCAGCACCCTGAGCACTGAACACAAAGCACCCTGAGTACTGAGAACCGAGCACCCCGAGTACTGAGCACCCAGCACCACGAGCACTGAGCACCGAGCACCCCGAGCACTGAGCACCCAGCACCCCGAGCACTGAGCACCCAGCACCCCGAGCACTGAGCACCCAGCACCCCGAGCACTGAGCACCCAGCACCCCGAGCACTGAGCACCCAGCACCCCGAGCACTGAGCACCCAGCACCCCGAGCACTGAGCACCCAGCACCCCGAGTACTCAGCGCCCAGCACCCTGAGCACTGAGCACCCAGCACCCTGAGCACTGAGCACAAAGCACGCTGAGTACTGAGCACTGAACACCCTGAGCACTGAGCACAAAGCACACTGAGTACTGAGCACTGAGCACCCTGAGTACTGAGCACTGAGCACCGAGCACCCTGAGTACTGAGCACCCTGAGGACTGAGCACCCAGCACCCTGAGTACTGAGCACCCAGCACCCAGAGCACTGAGCACCGAGCACCCTGAGTACTGAACACCCAGCACCCTGAGCACTGAGCACTGAGCACCCAGCACCCTGAGCACTGAGCACTGAGCACCCAGCACCCCGAGCACTGAGCACCCAGCACCCTGAGCACCCAGCACCGTGAACACTGAGCACCCTGAGCACTGAGCACACTGAGCACTGAGCACCCAGCACCCTGAGTACTGAGCACCCAACACTCTAAGCACTGAGCACTCAGCACGCTGAGTACTGAGCACTGAGCACACAGCACCCTGAGTACTGAGCACCCAGCACCCCGAGCACTGAGCACCCAGCGTCCCGAGCACTGAGCACCCAGCACCCCGAGCACTGAGCACTGAGCACACTGAGCACTGAGCACCCAGCACCCCGAGTACTGAGCACTGAGCACCCTGAGTACTGAGCACCCAGCACCCCGAGTACTGAGCACTGAGCACCGTGAGTACTGAGCATCCAGCACCCTGAGCACTGAGCACTGAGCACACTGAGCCCTGAGCACCCAGCACCCCGAGTACTGAGCACTGAGCACCCTGAGTACTGAGCACCCAGCACCCTGAGCACTGAGCACCCAGCACATTGAGTACTGAGCACCGAGCACCCCGAGCACTGAGCACCCAGCACCCTGAGTACTGAGCACCCAGCACCCTGAGCACTGAGCACCCACACCCTGAGCACTGAGCACCCAGCACCCCGAGCACTGAGCACCCAGCACCCTGAGTACTGAGCACCCAACACCCAGAGTACTGAGCACCCAGCACCCTGAGAACTGAGCACCCTGCACCCTGAGTACTGAGCACCCAGCACCCTGAGTACTGAGCACCCAGCACCCTGAGCACTGAGCACTGAGCACCCAGCACCCTGAGCACTGAGCACTGAGCACCCAGCACCATGAGTACTGAGCACCCAGCACCCTGAGTACTGAGCACTCAGCACCCTGAGTTCTGAGCACCGAGCAACCCGAGCACTGAGCACCCAGCACACTGAGCACTGAGCACCCTGAGGACTGAGCACCCACCACCCTGAGCACTGAGCACCCAGCACCCTGGGTACTGAGCACCGATCACCCTGAGCACTGAGCACCCAGCACCCCGAGCACTGAGCACCCAGCACCCTGAGCACTGAGCACCCAGCACCCTGAGTACTGAGCACCCTGAGTACTGAGCACCGATCACCCTGAGCACTGAGCACCCAGCACCCTGAGTACTGAGCACCCAGCACCCTGAGCACTGAGCACCCAGCACCCTGAGCACTGAGCACCCAGCACCCTGAGTACTGAGCACCCAGCACCCTGAGTACTGAGTACCCAGCACCCTGAGCACTGAGCACCCAGCACCCTGAGTACTGAGCACCGAGCACTCTGAGTACTGAGCACATAGCACCCTGAGTACTGAGCACCCAGGACCCTGAGCACTGAGCACCCAGCACCCTGAGTACTGAGCACCCAGCACCCTGAGTACTGAGCACCCAGCACCCCGAGCACTGAGCACCCAGCACCCCGAGCACTGAGCACCCAGCACCCCGAGCACTGAGCACCCAGCACCCCGAGCACTGAGCACCCAGCACCCCGAGCACTGAGCACCCAGCACCCCGAGCACTGAGCACCCAGCACCCTGAGCACTGAGCACCCAGCACCCTGAGCACTGAGCACCCAGCACCCCGAGTACTGAGCACCCAGCACCCCGAGTACTGAGCACCGAGCACCCCGAGCACTGAGCACCCAGCACCCTGAGTACTGAGCACCCAGCACCCTGAGTACTGAGCACCCCGAGTACTGAGAACCCAGCACCCCGATCACTGAGCACCCAGCACCCTGAGTACTGAGAACAGATCACCCTGAGTACTGAGCACCCAGCACCCTGAATACTGAGCCCCCAGCACCCTGAGTACTGAGCACCCAGCACCCCGAGCACTGAGCACCCAGCAACCCGAGAATGAGCACCCAGCACCCTGAGTACTGAGAACCGAGCACCCTGAGTACTGAGCACCCAGCACCCTGAGTACTGAGCCCCCAGCACCCTGAGTACTGAGCACCCAGCACCCCGAGCACTGAGTACTCAGCACCCCGAGAATGAGCACCCAGCACCCTGAGTACTGAGCACCCAGCACCCCGAGCACGGAGCACCCAGGACCCCGAGCACTGAGTACTGAGCACTCAGCACCCTGAGTACTGAGCACCGAGCTCCCCGAGCACTGAGCACCCAGCACCCTGAGCACTGAGCACCCAGCACCCTGAGCACTGAGCACCCAGCACCCTGAGTACTGAGCACCCAGCACGCTGAGTACTGAGCACCCAGCACCCCGAGCACTGAGCACCCAGCACCCTGAGTACTGAGCACAGAGCACCCAGCGCCCCGAGCACTGAGCACCCAGCACCCTGTGTACTGAGCACTGAGCACCCTGAGTACTAAGCACCCAGCACGCTGAGTACTGAGCACCCATGACGCTGAGCACTGAGCACCGAGCACCCCGTGCACTGAGCACCCAGCACCCTGAGCACTCACCACCCATCACCCCGATCACTGAGCACCCAGCACCCTGAGCACTGAGCACCCAGCACCCTGAGCACTGAGCACCCAGCACCCAGAGCACTGAGCACCCAGCGCTCTGAGCACTGAGCACCCAGCACCCTGAGTACTGAGCACCCAGCACCCTGAGTACTGAGCACCCAGACCACGAGCACTGAGCACCCAGCACCCCTAGCACTGTGCACCCAGCACCCTGAGTACTGAGAACCCAGCACCCTGAGTACTGAGCACCCAGCACCCTGAGCACTGAGCACCCAGCACCCTGAGCACTGAGCACCCAGCACCCTGAGTACTGAGCACCCAGCACCCCAAGCACTGAGCACCGAGCACCCTGAGTACTGAGCACCCAGCACGCTGAGCACTGAGCACCCAGCACCCCGAATACTGAGCACCCAGCACCCTGAGTACTGAGCACCCAGCACCCTGAGTACTGAGCACCCAGCACCCCTAGCACTGAGCACCCAGCACCCTGAGCACTGAGCACCCAGCACCCTGAGTACTGAGCATCAAGCACGCTGAGCACTGAGCACCCAGCACCCTGAGCACTGAGCACCCATGAGGCTGAGCACTGAGCACCCAGCACCCTGAATCCTGAGCACCGAGCAGCCCGAGCACTGAGCACCGGGTACCCCGAGCACTGAGCACCCAGCAACCTGAGTACTGAGCACCCAGCACCCTGAGTACTGAGCACTAAGCACTGAGCACCTTGAGCACTGAGCACCCAGCACCCTGAGCACTGAGCACCCAGCATCCTGAGCACTGAGTACTGAGCACCCAGCACCCTGAGCACTGAGCAGCCAGCACCCTGAGCACTGAGCACCCAGCACCCTGAGTATTAAGCACCCAGCACCCCAAACACTGAGCAGCGAGCACCCTGAGAACTGAGCACCGAGCACCCTGAGTACTGAGCACCCAGCACCATGAGTACTGAGCCCCGAGCACCCAGAGTACTGAGCACCGAGCACCCTGAGCACTGAGCACCCAGCACCCTGAGTACTGAGCACCAAGCACCCTGAGTACTGAGCACCCAGCACCCCGAGAATGAGCACCCAGCACCATAAGTACTGAGCCCTGAGCACCCAGAGTACTGAGCACCGAGCACCCTGAGCACTGAGCACCCAGCACCCTGAGAACTGAGCACCGAGCACCCTGAGTACTGAGCACCCAGCACCCCGAGAATGAGCACCCAGCACCATGAGTACTGAGCACCGAGCACCCTGAGCACTGAGCACCCAGCACCCTGAGTACTGAGCACCAAGCACCCTGAGTACTGAGCACCCAGCACCCTGAGTACTGAGCACCCAGCACCCTGAGTTCTGAGCACCCAGCACCCTGAGCACTGAGCACACTGAGTACTGAGCAACCAGCACCCTGAGCACTGAGCACCCAGCAACCCGAGCACTGAGCACCCAGCACCCCGAGCACTGAGCACTGAGCACCCTGAGCACTGAGGACCCAGCACCCCGAGCACTGAGCACCCAGCACCCTGAGTACTGCGCACCCAGCACCCTGAGCACTGAGCACACTGAGTACTGAGCAACCAGCACCCTGAGCACTGAGCACCCAGCACCCCGAGCACTGAGCACCCAGCACCCTGAGCACTGAGCACCCAGCACACTGAGCACTGAGCACCCAGCACCCCGAGTACTGAGCCCCGAGCACCCCGAGCACTGAGCACACAGCACCCTGAGTACTGAGCACCCAGCACCCTGAGTACTGAGCACCCCGAGTACTGAGAACCCAGCACCCCGATCACTGAGCACCCAGCACCCTGAGTACTGAGAACAGATCACCCTGAGTACTGAGCACCCAGCACCCTGAGTACTGAGCCCCCAGCACCCTGAGTACTGAGCACCCAGCACCCCGAGCACTGAGCACCCAGCACCCCGAGAATGAGCACCCAGCACCCTGAGTACTGAGAACCGAGCACCCTGAGTACTGAGCACCCAGCACCCTGAGTACTGAGCCCCCAGCAACCTGAGTACTGAGCACCCAGCACCCCGAGCACTGAGTACCCAGCACCCCGGGAATGAGCACCCAGCACCCTGAGTACTGAGCACCCAGCACCCCGAGCACGGAGCACCCAGGACCCCGAGCACTGAGTACTGAGCACTCAGCACCCTGAGTACTGAGCACCGAGCTCCCCGAGCACTGAGCACCCAGCACCCTGAGCACTGAGCACCCAGCACCCTGAGCACTGAGCACCCAGCACCCTGAGTACTGAGCACCCAGCACGCTGAGTACTGAGCACCCAGCACCCCGAGCACTGAGCACCCAGCACCCTGAGTACTGAGCACTGAGCACCCAGCGCCCCGAGCACTGAGCACCCAGCACCCTGTGTACTGAGCACTGAGCACCCTGAGTACTAAGCACCCAGCACCCTGAGTACTGAGCACCCATGACCCTGAGCACTGAGCACCGAGCACCCCGAGCACTGAGCACCCAGCACCCTGAGCACTCACCACCCATCACCCCGATCACTGAGCACCCAGCACCCTGAGCACTGAGCACCCAGCACCCTGAGCACTGAGCACCCAGCACCCAGAGCACTGAGCACCCAGCACTCTGAGCACTGAGCACCCAGCACCCTGAGTACTGAGCACCCAGCACCCTGAGTACTGAGCACCCAGACCACGAGCACTGAGCACCCAGCACCCCTAGCACTGTGCACCCAGCACCCTGACTACTGAGAACCCAGCACACTGAGTACTGAGCACCCAGCACCCTGAGCACTGAGCACCCAGCAGCCCGAGCACTGAGCACCCAGCATCCTGAGCACTGAGTACTGAGCACCCAGAACCCTGAGCACTGAGCACCCAGCACCCTGAGCACTGAGCACCCAGCACCCTGAGTACTGAGCACCCAGCACCCCAAGCACTGAGCACCGAGCACCCTGAGTACTGAGCACCCAGCACGCTGAGCACTGAGCACCCAGCACCCCGAATACTGAGCACCCAGCACCATGAGTACTGAGCACCCAGCACCCTGAGTACTGAGCACCAAGCACCCCTAGCACTGAGCACCCAGCACCCTGAGCACTGAGCACCCAGCACCCTGAGTACTGAGCATCAAGCACGCTGAGCACTGAGCACCCAGCACCCTGAGCACTGAGCACCCAGCACCCTGAGCACTGAGCACCCAGCACCCTGAGTCCTGAGCACCGAGCACCCCGAGCACTGAGCACCGGGTACCCCAAGCACTGAGCACCCAGCAACCTGAGTACTGAGCACCCAGCACCCTGAGTACTGAGCACTGAGCACTGAGCACCCTGAGCACTGAGCACCCAGCACCCTGAGCACTGAGCACCCAGCATTCTGAGCACTGAGTACTGAGCACCCAGCACCCTGAGCACTGAGCAGCCAGCACCCTGAGCACTGAGCACACAGCACCCTGAGTATTGAGCACCCAGCACCCCAAACACTGAGCAGCGAGCACCCTGAGAACTGAGCACCGAGCACCCTGAGTACTGAGCACCCAGCACCATGAGTACTGAGCCCCAAGCACAGAGAGTACTGAGCACCGAGCACCCTGAGCACTGAGCACCCAGCACCCTGAGTACTGAGCACCAAGCACCCTGAGTACTGAGCACCCAGCACCCCGAGAATGAGCACCCAGCACCATGAGTACTGAGCCCTGAGCACCCAGAGTATTGAGCACCGAGCACCCTGAGCACTGAGCACCCAGCACCCTGAGAACTGAGCACCGAGCACCCTGAGTACTGAGCACCCAGCACCCCGAGAATGAGCACCCAGCACCATGAGTACTGAGAACCGAGCACCCTGAGCACTGAGCACCCAGCACCCTGAGTACTGAGCACCAAGCACCCTGAGTACTGAGCACCCAGCACCCTGAGTACTGAGCACCCAGCACCCTGAGTACTGAGCACCCAGCACCCTGAGCACTGAGCACACTGAGTACTGAGCAACCAGCACCCTGAGCACTGAGCACCCAGCACCCCGAGCACTGAGCACTGAGCACCCTGAGCACTGAGCACCAAACACCCCGAGCACTGAGCACCCAGCACCCTGAGTACTGAGCACCCAGCACCCTGAGTACTGAGCACCCAGCATCCTGAGTACTGAGCACCCTGAGGACTGAGCACCCAGCACCCTGAGTACTGAGCACCCAGCACCCTGAGTACTGAGCACCCAGCATCCTGAGTACTGAGCACCGATCAACCTGAGCACTGAGCATCCAGCACCCTGAGCACTGAGCACCCTGAGGACTGAGCACCCAGCAACCTGAGTACTGAGCACCCAGCATCCTGAGTACTGAGCACCCTGAGTACTGAGCACCCAGCACCCCTAGCACTGAGCACCCAGCACCCTGAGTACTGAGAACCGAGCACCCTGAGCACTGAGCACCCAGCACCCCGAGCACTGAGCACTGAGCACCCTGAGCACTGAGCACCAAACACCCCGAGCACTGAGCACCCAGCACCCTGAGTACTGAGCACCCAGCACCCTGAGTACTGAGCACCCAGCATCCTGAGTACTGAGCACCCTGAGGACTGAGCACCCAGCACCCTGAGTACTGAGCACCCAGCACCCTGAGTACTGAGCACCCAGCATCCTGAGTACTGAGCACCGATCAACCTGAGCACTGAGCATCCAGCACCCTGAGCACTGAGCACCCTGAGGACTGAGCACCCAGCAACCTGAGTACTGAGCACCCAGCATCCTGAGTACTGAGCACCCTGAGTACTGAGCACCCAGCACCCCTAGCACTGAGCACCCAGCACCATGAGTACTGAGAACCGAGCACCCTGAGCACTGAGCACCCAGCACCCTGAGTACTGAGCACCAAGCACCCTGAGTACTGAGCACCCTGCACCCTGAGTACTGAGCACCCAGCACCCTGAGTACTGAGCACCCAGCACCCTGAGCACTGAGCACACTGAGTACTGAGCAACCAGCACCCTGAGCACTGAGCACCCAGCACCCCGAGCACTGAGCACCCAGCACCCCGAGCACTGAGCACTGAACACCCTGAGCACTGAGGACCCAGCACCCCGAGCACTGAGCACCCAGCACCCTGAGTACTGAGCACCCAGCACCCTGAGCACTGAGCACACTGAGTACTGAGCAACCAGCACCCTGAGCACTGAGCACCCAGCACCCCGAGCACTGAGCACCCAGCACCCTGAGCACTGAGCACCCAGCACCCTGAGCACTGAGCACCCAGCACCCCGAGTACTGAGCCCCGAGCACCCCAAGCACTGAGCACACAGCACCCTGAGTACTGAGCACCCAGCACCCTGAGTACTGAGCACCCCGAGTACTGAGAACCCAGCACCCCGATCACTGAGCAGCCAGCACCCTGAGTACTGAGAACAGATCACCCTGAGTACTGAGCACCCAGCACCCTGAGTACTGAGCCCCCAGCACCCTGAGTACTGAGCACCCAGCACCCCGAGCACTGAGCACCCAGCACCCCGAGAATGAGCACCCAGCACAGTGAGTACTGAGAACCGAGCACCCTGAGTACTGAGCACCCAGCACCCTGAGTACTGAGCCCCCAGCAACCTGAGTACTGAGCACCCAGCACCCCGAGCACTGAGTACCCAGCACCCCGGGAATGAGCACCCAGCACCCTGAGTACTGAGCACCCAGCACCCCGAGCACGGAGCACCCAGGACCCCGAGCACTGAGTACTGAGCACTCAGCACCCTGAGTACTGAGCACCGAGCTCCCCGAGCACTGAGCACCCAGCACCCTGAGCACTGAGCACCCAGCACCCTGAGCACTGAGCACCCAGCACCCTGAGTACTGAGCACCCAGCACGCTGAGTACTGAGCACCCAGCACCCCGAGCACTGAGCACCCAGCACCCTGAGTACTGAGCACTGAGCACCCAGCGCCCCGAGCACTGAGCACCCAGCACCCTGTGTACTGAGCACTGAGCACCCTGAGTACTAAGCACCCAGCACCCTGAGTACTGAGCACCCATGACCCTGAGCACTGAGCACCGAGCACCCCGAGCACTGAGCACCCAGCACCCTGAGCACTCACCACCCATCACCCCGATCACTGAGCACCCAGCACCCTGAGCACTGAGCACCCAGCACCCTGAGCACTGAGCACCCAGCACCCAGAGCACTGAGCACCCAGCACTCTGAGCACTGAGCACCCAGCACCCTGAGTACTGAGCACCCAGCACCCTGAGTACTGAGCACCCAGACCACGAGCACTGAGCACCCAGCACCCCTAGCACTGTGCACCCAGCACCCTGAGTACTGAGAACCCAGCACCCTGAGTACTGAGCACCCAGCACCCTGAGCACTGAGCACCCAGCAGCCCGAGCACTGAGCACCCAGCATCCTGAGCACTGAGTACTGAGCACCCAGAACCCTGAGCACTGAGCACCCAGCACCCTGAGCACTGAGCACCCAGCACCCTGAGTACTGAGCACCCAGCACCCCAAGCACTGAGCACCGAGCACCCTGAGTACTGAGCACCCAGCACGCTGAGCACTGAGCACCCAGCACCCCGAATACTGAGCACCCAGCACCATGAGTACTGAGCACCCAGCACCCTGAGTACTGAGCACCAAGCACCCCTAGCACTGAGCACCCAGCACCCTGAGCACTGAGCACCCAGCACCCTGAGTACTGAGCATCAAGCACGCTGAGCACTGAGCACCCAGCACCCTGAGCACTGAGCACCCAGCACCCTGAGCACTGAGCACCCAGCACCCTGAGTCCTGAGCACCGAGCACCCCGAGCACTGAGCACCGGGTACCCCAAGCACTGAGCACCCAGCAACCTGAGTACTGAGCACCCAGCACCCTGAGTACTGAGCACTGAGCACTGAGCACCCTGAGCACTGAGCACCCAGCACCCTGAGCACTGAGCACCCAGCATCCTGAGCACTGAGTACTGAGCACCCAGCACCCTGAGCACTGAGCAGCCAGCACCCTGAGCACTGAGCACACAGCACCCTGAGTATTGAGCACCCAGCACCCCAAACACTGAGCAGCGAGCACCCTGAGAACTGAGCACCGAGCACCCTGAGTACTGAGCACCCAGCACCATGAGTACTGAGCCCCGAGCACAGAGAGTACTGAGCACCGAGCACCCTGAGCACTGAGCACCCAGCACCCTGAGTACTGAGCACCAAGCACCCTGAGTACTGAGCACCCAGCACCCCGAGAATGAGCACCCAGCACCATGAGTACTGAGCCCTGAGCACCCAGAGTATTGAGCACCGAGCACCCTGAGCACTGAGCACCCAGCACCCTGAAAACTGAGCACCGAGCACCCTGAGTACTGAGCACCCAGCACCCCGAGAATGAGAACCCAGCACCATGAGTACTGAGAACCGAGCACCCTGAGCACTGAGCACCCAGCACCCTGAGTACTGAGCACCAAGCACCCTGAGTACTGAGCACCCAGCACCCTGAGTACTGAGCACCCAGCACCCTGAGTACTGAGCACCCAGCACCCTGAGCACTGAGCACACTGAGTACTGAGCAACCAGCACCCTGAGCACTGAGCACCCAGCACCCCGAGCACTGAGCACTGAGCACCCTGAGCACTGAGCACCAAACACCCCGAGCACTGAGCACCCAGCACCCTGAGTACTGAGCACCCAGCACCCTGAGTACTGAGCACCCAGCATCCTGAGTACTGAGCACCCTGAGGACTGAGCACCCAGCACCCTGAGTACTGAGCACCCAGCACCCTGAGTACTGAGCAACCAGCATCCTGAGTACTGAGCACTGATCAACCTGAGCACTGAGCATCCAGCACCCTGAGCACTGAGCACCCTGAGGACTGAGCACCCAGCAACCTGAGTACTGAGCACCCAGCATACTGAGTACTGAGCACCCTGAGTACTGAGCACCCAGCACCCCTAGCACTGAGCACCCAGCACCCTGAGTACTGAGCACCCTGAGTGTGGAGCACCCTGCACCCTGAGTACTGAGCAGCCAGCACCCTGAGTACTGAGCACCCTGAGTGCTGAGCACCCTGCACCCTGAGTACTGAGCACCCAGCATCCTGAGTACTGAGCACCCTGAGTACTGAGCATCCAGCACCCCGAGCACTGAGCACCCAGCACCCTGAGTACTGAGCACCCTGAGTACTGAGCACCCAGCACCCCTAGCACTGAGCACCCAGCACCCTGAGTACTGAGCACCCTGAGTGCTGAGCACCCTGCACCCTGAGTACTGAGCAGCCAGCACCCTGAGCACTGAGCACCCAGCACCCTGAGTACTGAGCACCCAGCACCCTGAGAACTTAGCACCCAGCAAATGAGCACTGAGCACCCAGCACCCTGAGTACTGAGCACCGAGCACCCTGAGTACTGAGCACCCAGCACCCTGAGTACTGAGCACCGAGCACCCCGAGTACTGAGCACCCAGCACCCTGAGAACTGAGCACCCAGCACCCTGAGCACTGAGCACCCAGCACCCTGAGTACTGAGCACCGAGCACCCCGAGCACTGAGCACCCAGCACCCTGAGCACTGAGCACCCAGCACCCTGAGTACTGAGCATCCAGCACCCTGAGTACTGAGAACACAGCACCCTGAGCACTGAGCACCCAGCACCCTGAGTACTGAGCACCCACCACCCTGAGTACTGAGCACCCAGCACCCTGAGTACTGAGCACCCAGCACCCTGAGTACTGAGCACCCAGCACCCTGAGTACTGAGCACCGAGCACCCCGAGTACTGAGCACCCAGCACCCCGAGGACTGAGCACCCAGCACCCTGAGCACTGAGCACCCAGCACCCTGAGTCCTGAGTACTGAGCACCCTGAGTACTGAGCACCCAGCATCCAGAGCACTGAGCACCCAGCACCCTGAGTACTGAGCACCGAGCACCCTAGGCACTGAGCACCCAGCACCCTGAGTACTGAGCACCCAGCACCAAATATACTGAGCACCGAGCATCCTGAGCACTGAGCACCGAGAACCCCGAGCACTGAGCACCCAGCACCCTGAGTACTGAGCACCCAACACCAAGAGTACTGAGCAGCGAGCACCCCGAGCACTGAGCGCCCAGCACATTGAGTAATGAGCACCCAGCACCCCGAGTACTGAGCACCCAGCACCAAAAGTACTGAGCACCGTGCATCCTGAGCACTGAGCACCCAGCACCCCGAGAATGAGCACCCAGCACCCTGAGTACTGAGCACCCATGACCCTGAGCACTGAGCACCGAGCACCCCGAGCACTGAGCACCCAGCACCCTGAGCACTGAGCACCCAGCACCCAGAGCACTGAGCACCCAGCACTCTGAGCACTGAGCACCCAGCACCCTGAGTACTGAGCACCCAGCACCCTGAGTACTGAGCACCCAGACCACGAGCTCTGAGCACCCAGCACCCCTAGCACTGTGCACCCAGCACCCTGAGTACTGAGAACCCAGCACCCTGAGTACTGAGCACCCAGCACCCTGAGCACTGAGCACCCAGCAGCCCGAGCACTGAGCACCCAGCATCCTGAGCACTGAGTACTGAGCACCCAGCACCCTGAGCACTGAGCACCCAGCACCCTGAGCACTGAGCACCCAGCACCCTGAGTACTGAGCACCCAGCACCCCAAGCACTGAGCACCGAGCACCCTGAGTACTGAGCACCCAGCACGCTGAGCACTGAGCACCCAGCACCCCGAATACTGAGCACCCAGCACCCTGAGTACTGAGCACCCAGCACCCTGAGTACTGAGCACCCAGGACCCCTAGCACTGAGCACCCAGCACCCCGAGCACTGAGCACCCAGCACCCCGAGAATGAGCACCCAGCACCCTGAGTACTGATAACCGAGCACCCTGAGTACTGAGCACCCAGCACCCTGAGTGCTGAGCCCCCAGCACCCTGAGTCCTGAGCACCGAGCACCCCGAGCACTGAGCACCGGGTACCCCGAGCACTGAGCACCCAGCAACCTGAGTACTGAGCACCCAGCACCCTGAGTACTGAGCACTGAGCACTGAGCACCCTGAGCACTGAGCACCCAGCACCCTGAGCACTGAGCAACCAGCATCCTGAGCACTGAGTACTGAGCACCCAGCACCCTGAGCACTGAGCAGCCAGCACCCTGAGCACTGATCACCCAGCACCCTGAGTATTGAGCACCCAGCACCCCAAACACTGAGCAGCGAGCACCCTGAGTACTGAGCACCCATCACCCCGAGAATGAGCACCCAGCACCATGAGTACTGAGCCCCGAGCACCCAGAGTACTGAGCACCGAGCACCCTGAGCACTGAGCACCCAGCACCCTGAGAACTGAGCACCGAGCACCCTGAGTACTGAGCACCCAGCACCCCGAGAATGAGCACCCAGCACCATGAGTACTGAGCACCGAGCACCCTGAGCACTGAGCACCCAGCACCCTGAGTACTGAGCACCAAGCACCCTGAGTACTGAGCACCCAGCACCCTGAGTACTGAGCACCCAGCACCCTGAGTTCTGAGCACCCAGCACCCTGAGCACTGAGCACACTGAGTACTGAGTAACCAGCACCCTGAGCACTGAGCACCCAGCACCCCGAGCACTGAGCACCCAGCACCCCGGGCACTGAGCACTGAGCACCCTGAGCACTGAGGACCCAGCACCCCGAGCACTGAGCACCCAGCACCCTGGGTACTGAGCACCCAGCACCCTGAGCACTGAGCACACTGAGTACTGAGCAACCAGCACCCTGAGCACTGAGCACCCAGCACATCGAGCACTGAGCACCCAGCACCCTGAGCACTGAGCACCCAGCACCCTGAGCACTGAGCACCCAGCACCCCGAGTACTGAGCACCCAGCACCCCGAGTACTGAGCACCGAGCACCTCGAGCACTGAGCACCCAGCACCCTGAGTACTGAGCACCCCGAGTACTGAGAACCCAGCACCCTGATCACTGAGCACCCAGCACCCTGAGTACTGAGTACAGATCACCCTGAGTACTGAGCACCCAGCACCCTGAGTACTGAGCCCCCAGCACCCTGAGTACTGAGCACCCAGCACCCCGAGCACTGAGCACCCAGCACCCCGAGAATGAGCACCCAGAAACCTGAGTACTGAGCACCCAGCACCCTGAGTACTGAGCCCCCAGCACCCTGAGTTCTGAGCACCCAGCACCCTGAGCACTGAGCACACTGAGTACTGAGCAACCAGCACCCTGAGAAGTGAGCACCCAGCACCCCGAGCACTGAGCACCCAGCACCCCGAGCACTGAGCACTGAGCACCCTGAGCACTGAGGACCCAGCACCCCGAGCACTGAGCACCCAGCACCCTGAGTACTGAGCACCCAGCACCCTGAGCACTGAGCACACTGAGTACTGAGCAACCAGCACCCTGAGCACTGAGCACCCAGCACCCCGAGCACTGAGCACCCAGCACCCTGAGCACTGAGCACCCAGCACCCTGAGCACTGAGCACCCAGCACCCCGAGTACTGAGCACCCACCAACCCGAGTACTGAGCACCTAGCACCCCGTGCACTGAGCACCCAGCACCCTGAGTACTGAGCACCCAGCACCCTGAGTACTGAGCACCCTGAGTACTGAGAACCCAGCACCCCGATCACTGAGAACCCAGCACCCTGAGTACTGAGAACAGATCACCCTGAGTACTGAGCACCCAGCACCCTGAGTACTGAGCCCCCAGCACCCTGAGTACTGAGCACCGAGCTCCCCGAGCACTGAGCACCCTGAGTACTGAGCACCCAGCACCCTGAGTACTGAGCACCCAGCACCCTGAGCACTGAGCACCCAGCACCCTGAGTACTGAGCACCCAGCACCCCGAGCACTGAGCACTGAGCACCCTGAGCACTGAGCACCCAGCACCCCGAGCACTGAGCACCCAGCACCCTGAGTACTGAGCACCCAGCACCCTGAGCACTGAGCACACTGAGTACTGAGCAACCAGCACCCTGAGCACTGAGCACCCAGCACCCCGAGCACTGAGCACCCAGCACCCTGAGAACTGAGCACCCAGCACCCTGAGCACTGAGCACCCAGCACCCCGAGTACTGAGCACCCAGCACCCCGAGTAGTGAGCACCGAGCACCCCGAGCACTGAGCACCCAGCACCCTGAGTACTGAGCACCCAGCACCCTGAGTACTGAGCACCCCGAGTACTGAGAACCCAGCACCCCGATCACTGAGCACCCAGCACCCTGAGTACTGAGCACCCAGCACCCTGAGTACTGAGCCCCCAGCACCCTGAGTACTGAGCACCCAGCACCCCGAGCACTGAGCACCCAGCACCCTTAGCACTGAGCACCCGGAGGACTGAGCACCCAGCACCCTGATAACTGAGCACTGATCACCCTGAGCACTGAGCACCCAGCACACCGAGCACTGATCACGCAGCACCCTGAGTACTGAGCACCCAGCACCCCGAGCACGGAGCACCCAGGACCCCGAGCACTGAGTACTGAGCACTCAGCACCCTGAGTACTGAGCACCGAGCTCCCTGAGCACTGAGCACCCAGCACCCTGAGCACTGAGCACCCAGCACCCTGAGCACTGAGCACCCAGCACCCTGAGTACTGAGCACCCAGCACGCTGAGTACTGAGCACCCAGCACCCCGAGCACTGAGCACCCAGCACCCTGAGTACTGAGCACTGAGCACCCAGCGCCCCGAGCACTGAGCACCCAGCACCCTGTGTACTGAGCACTGACCACCCTGAGTACTAAGCACCCAGCACCCTGAGTACTGAGCACCCATGACCCTGAGCACTGAGCACCGAGCACCCCGATCACTGAGCACCCAGCACCCTGAGCACTCACCACCCATCACCCCGATCACTGAGCACCCAGCACCCTGAGCACTGAGCACCCAGCACCCTGAGCACTGAGCACCCAGCACCCAGAGCACTGAGCACCCAGCACTCTGAGCACTGAGCACCCAGCACCCTGAGTACTGAGCACCCAGCACCCTGAGTACTGAGTATCCAGACCACGAGCACTGAGCACCCAGCACGCCTAGCACTGTGCACCCAGCACCCTGAGTACTGAGAACCCAGCACCCTGAGTACTGAGCACCCAGCACCCTGAGCACTGAGCACCCAGCAGCCCGAGCACTGAGCACCCAGCATCCTGAGCACTGAGTACTGAGCACCCAGAACCCTGAGCACTGAGCACCCAGCACCCTGAGCACTGAGCACCCAGCACCCTGAGTACTGAGCACCCAGCACCCCAAGCACTGAGCACCGAGCACCCTGAGTACTGAGCACCCAGCACGCTGAGCACTGAGCACCCAGCACCCCGAATACTGAGCACCCAGCACCCTGAGTACTGAGCACCCAGCACCCTGAGTACTGAGCACCCAGCACCCCTAGCACTGAGCACCCAGCACCCTGAGCACTGAGCACCCAGCACCCTGAGTACTGAGCATCAAGCACGCTGATCACTGAGCACCCAGCACCCTGAGCACTGAGCACCCAGCACCCTGAGCACTGAGCACCCAGCACCCTGAGTCCTGAGCACCGAGCACCCCAAGCACTGAGCACCGGGTACCACGAGCACTGAGCACCCAGCAACCTGAGTACTGAACACCCAGCACCCTGAGTACTGAGCACTGAGCACTGAGCACCCTGAGCACTGAACACCCAGCACCCTGAGCACTGAGCACCCAGCATCCTGAGCACTGAGTACTGAGCACCCAGCACCCTGAGCACTGAGCAGCCAGCACCCTGAGCACTGAGCACCCAGCACCCTGAGTATTGAGTAAACAGCACCCCAAACACTGAGCAGCGAGCAACCTGAGAACTGAGCACCGAGCACCCTGAGTACTGAGCACCCAGCACCATGAGTACTGAGCCCCGAGCACCCAGAGTACTCAGCACCGAGCACCCTGAGCACTGAGCACCCAGCACCCTGAGTACTTAGCACCAAGCACCCTGAGTACCGAGCACCCAGCACCCCGAGAATGAGCACCCAGCACCATGAGTACTGAGCCCCGAGCACCCAGAGTACTGAGCACCGAGCACCCTGAGCACTGAGCACCCAGCACCCTGAGAACTGAGCACCGAGCACCCTGAGTACTGAGCACCCAGCACCCCGAGAATGAGCACCCAACACCATGAGTACTGAGCACCGAGCACCCTGAGCACTGAGCACCCAGCACCCTGAGCACTGAGCACCAAGCACCCTGAGTACTGAGCACCGAGCACCCTGAGTACTGAGCACCCAGCACATTGAGTTCTGAGCACCCAGCACCCTGAGCACTGAGCAAACTGAGTACTGAGCAACCAGCACCCTGAGCACTGAGCACCCAGCACCCCGAGCACTGAGCACCCAGCACCCCGAGCACTGAGCACTGAGCACCCTGAGCACTGAGGACCCAGCACCCCGAGCACTGAGCACCCAGCACCCTGAGTACTGAGCACCCAGCACCCTGAGCACTGAGCACACTGAGTACTGAGCAACCAGCACCCTGAGCACTGAGCACCCAGCACCCCGAGCACTGAGCACCCAGCACGCTGAGTACTGAGCACTGAGCACCCAGCACCCTGAGTACTGAGCACCCAGCACCCTGAGTACTGAGCACCCAACACCCTGAGTACGGAGAACCCAGCACCCCGAGTACTGAACACCCAGCACCCTGAGTACTGAGCACCCAGCGCCCCGAGCACCGAGCACCCCGAGCACTGAGCACTGGGCACCCTGAGTACTGAGCACTGAGCACCCTTAGTACTGAGCACCGAGCACCCTGAGTACTGAGCACCCAGCACCCTGAGCACTGAGCACGGAGCACCCCGAGGACTGAGCACCCAGCACCGTGAGCACTGAGCACCCAGCACCTTGAGTACTGAGCACCGAGCACCCCGAGCACTGAGCACCAAGCACCCTGAGTACTGAGCACCCAGCACCCCGAGCACTGAGCACCCAGCACCCTGAGTACTGAGCACCCAGCACCTTGAGCACTGAGCACTGAGCACCCCGAGCACTGAGCACCCAGCACCCGGAGTACTGAGCACCCAGCACCCTGAGTACTAAGCACCGAGCACCCTGAGTACTGAGCACCCAGCACCCTGATAACTGAGCACTGATCACCCTGAGCACTGAGCACCCAGCACACCGAGCACTGATCACGCAGCACCCTGAGTACTGAGCACCCAGCACCCCGAGCACGGAGCACCCAGGACCCCGAGCACTGAGTACTGAGCACTCAGCACCCTGAGTACTGAGCACCGAGCTCCCTGAGCACTGAGCACCCAGCACCCTGAGCACTGAGCACCCAGCACCCTGAGCACTGAGCACCCAGCACCCTGAGTACTGAGCACCCAGCACGCTGAGTACTGAGCACCCAGCACCCCGAGCACTGAGCACCCAGCACCCTGAGTACTGAGCACTGAGCACCCAGCGCATCGAGCACTGAGCACCCAGCACCCTGTGTACTGAGCACTGACCACCCTGAGTACTAAGCACCCAGCACCCTGAGTACTGAGCACCCATGACCCTGAGCACTGAGCACCGAGCACCCCGATCACTGAGCACCCAGCACCCTGAGCACTCACCACCCATCACCCCGATCACTGAGCACCCAGCACCCTGAGCACTGAGCACCCAGCACCCTGAGCACTGAGCACCCAGCACCCAGAGCACTGAGCACCCAGCACTCTGAGCACTGAGCACCCAGCACCCTGAGTACTGAGCACCCAGCACCCTGAGTACTGAGTATCCAGACCACGAGCACTGAGCACCCAGCACGCCTAGCACTGTGCACCCAGCACCCTGAGTACTGAGAACCCAGCACCCTGAGTACTGAGCACCCAGCACCCTGAGCACTGAGCACCCAGCAGCCCGAGCACTGAGCACCCAGCATCCTGAGCACTGAGTACTGAGCACCCAGAACCCTGAGCACTGAGCACCCAGCACCCTGAGCACTGAGCACCCAGCACCCTGAGTACTGAGCACCCAGCACCCCAAGCACTGAGCACCGAGCACCCTGAGTACTGAGCACCCAGCACGCTGAGCACTGAGCACCCAGCACCCCGAATACTGAGCACCCAGCACCCTGAGTACTGAGCACCCAGCACCCTGAGTACTGAGCACCCAGCACCCCTAGCACTGAGCACCCAGCACCCTGAGCACTGAGCACCCAGCACCCTGAGTACTGAGCATCAAGCACGCTGATCACTGAGCACCCAGCACCCTGAGCACTGAGCACCCAGCACCCTGAGCACTGAGCACCCAGCACCCTGAGTCCTGAGCACCGAGCACCCCAAGCACTGAGCACCGGGTACCACGAGCACTGAGCACCCAGCAACCTGAGTACTGAACACCCAGCACCCTGAGTACTGAGCACTGAGCACTGAGCACCCTGAGCACTGAACACCCAGCACCCTGAGCACTGAGCACCCAGCATCCTGAGCACTGAGTACTGAGCACCCAGCACCCTGAGCACTGAGCAGCCAGCACCCTGAGCACTGAGCACCCAGCACCCTGAGTATTGAGTAAACAGCACCCCAAACACTGAGCAGCGAGCAACCTGAGAACTGAGCACCGAGCACCCTGAGTACTGAGCACCCAGCACCATGAGTACTGAGCCCCGAGCACCCAGAGTACTCAGCACCGAGCACCCTGAGCACTGAGCACCCAGCACCCTGAGTACTTAGCACCAAGCACCCTGAGTACCGAGCACCCAGCACCCCGAGAATGAGCACCCAGCACCATGAGTACTGAGCCCCGAGCACCCAGAGTACTGAGCACCGAGCACCCTGAGCACTGAGCACCCAGCACCCTGAGAACTGAGCACCGAGCACCCTGAGTACTGAGCACCCAGCACCCCGAGAATGAGCACCCAACACCATGAGTACTGAGCACCGAGCACCCTGAGCACTGAGCACCCAGCACCCTGAGCACTGAGCACCAAGCACCCTGAGTACTGAGCACCGAGCACCCTGAGTACTGAGCACCCAGCACATTGAGTTCTGAGCACCCAGCACCCTGAGCACTGAGCAAACTGAGTACTGAGCAACCAGCACCCTGAGCACTGAGCACCCAGCACCCCGAGCACTGAGCACCCAGCACCCCGAGCACTGAGCACTGAGCACCCTGAGCACTGAGGACCCAGCACCCCGAGCACTGAGCACCCAGCACCCTGAGTACTGAGCACCCAGCACCCTGAGCACTGAGCACACTGAGTACTGAGCAACCAGCACCCTGAGCACTGAGCACCCAGCACCCCGAGCACTGAGCACCCAGCACGCTGAGTACTGAGCACTGAGCACCCAGCACCCTGAGTACTGAGCACCCAGCACCCTGAGTACTGAGCACCCAACACCCTGAGTACGGAGAACCCAGCACCCCGAGTACTGAACACCCAGCACCCTGAGTACTGAGCACCCAGCGCCCCGAGCACCGAGCACCCCGAGCACTGAGCACTGGGCACCCTGAGTACTGAGCACTGAGCACCCTTAGTACTGAGCACCGAGCACCCTGAGTACTGAGCACCCAGCACCCTGAGCACTGAGCACGGAGCACCCCGAGGACTGAGCACCCAGCACCGTGAGCACTGAGCACCCAGCACCTTGAGTACTGAGCACCGAGCACCCCGAGCACTGAGCACCAAGCACCCTGAGTACTGAGCACCCAGCACCCCGAGCACTGAGCACCCAGCACCCTGAGTACTGAGCACCCAGCACCCTGAGTACTGAGCACTGAGCACCCTGAGCACTGAGCACCAAACACCCCGAGCACTGAGCACCCAGCACCCTGAGTACTGAGCACCCAGCACCCTGAGTACTGAGCACCCAGCATCCTGAGTACTGAGCACCCTGAGGACTGAGCACCCAGCACCCTGAGTACTGAGCACCCAGCACCCTGAGTACTGAGCACCCAGCATCCTGAGTACTGAGCACCGATCAACCTGAGCACTGAGCATCCAGCACCCTGAGCACTGAGCACCCTGAGGACTGAGCACCCAGCACCCTGAGTACTGAGCACCCAGCATCCTGAGTACTGAGCACCGATCACCCTGAGCACTGAGCATCCAGCACCCCGAGCACTGAGCACCCAGCACCCTGAGTACTGAGCACCCTGAGTACTGAGCACCCAGCAACCCTAGCACTGAGCACCCAGCACCCTGAGTACTGAGCACCCTGAGTGCTGAGCACCCAGCACCCTGAGTACTGAGCAGCCAGCACCCTGAGCACTGAGCACCCAGCACAATGAGTACTGAGCACCCAGCACCCTGAGAACTTAGCACCCAGCAAATGAGCAGTGAGCACCCAGCACCCTGAGTACTGAGCACCGAGCACCCTGAGTACTGAGCACCCAGCACCCTGAGTACTGAGCACCGAGCACCCCGAGTACTGCGCACCCAGCACCCTGAGAACTGAGCACCCAGCACCCCGAGCACTGAGCACCCAGCACGCTGAGTACTGAGCACCTAGCACCCCGAGCACTGAGCACCCAGCACCCTGAGCACTGAGAACCCAACACCCTGAGTACTGAGCATCCAGCACCCTGAGTACTGAGCACACAGCACCCTGAGCACTGAGCACCCAGCACCCTGAGTACTGAGTACCCACCACCCTGAGTACTGAGCACCCAGCACCCTGAGTACTGAGCAACCAGCACCCTGAGTACTGAGCACCCAGCACCCTGAGTACTGAGCACCGAGCACCCCGAGTACTGAGCACCCAGCGCCCCGAGCACTGAGCACCCAGCACCCTGAGCACTGAGCACCCAGCACCCTGAGTCCTGAGTACTGAGCACCCTGAGTACTGAGCACCCAGCATCCAGAGCACTGAGCACCCAGCACCCTGAGTACTGAGCACCGAGCACCCCAGGCACTGAGCACCCAGCACCCTGAGTACTGAGCACCCAGCACCAAAAGTACTGAGCACCGAGCATCCTGAGCACTAAGCACCCAGCACCCCGAGAATGAGCACCCAGCACCCTGAGTACTGAGCACCCAGCACCCTGAGTACTGAGCACCCAGCACCCCGAGCACTGAGAACCCTGAATACTGAGCACCCAGCACCCTGAGTACTGTGCACTAAGCACCCAGAGCGCTGAGCACCCAGTACCCCGAGCACTGAGTACTGAGCACCCAGCACCCTGAGTACTGAGCACCGAGCTCCCCGAGCACTGAGCACCCTGAGTACTGAGCACCCAGCACCCTGAGTACTGAGCACCCAGCACCCTGAGCACTGAGCACCCAGCACCCTGAGTACTGAGCACCCAGCACCCCGAGCACTGAGCACCCAGCACCCTGAATACTGAGCAACCTGAGCACTGAGCACCCAGCACCCTGAGTACTGAGCACCCTGAGGACTGAGCACCGATCACCCTGAGCACTGAGCACCCAGCACCCTGAGTACTGAGCACCCAGCACCCTGAGCACTGAGCACCCAGCACCCTGATTACTGAGCAGCGAGCACCCTGAGTACTGAGCACCCAGCACCCTGAGTACTGAGCACCCAGCACCCTGAGTACTGAGCACCGAGCACCCCGAGTACAGAGCACCCAGCACCCTGAGTACTGAGCACCCTGAGTACTGAGCACCGATCACCCTGACCACTGAGCACCCAGCACCCTGTGTACTGAGCACCCAACGTACTGAGCACCGAGCACACCGAGCACTGAGCACCCAGCACCCTGAGTACTGAGCACCGAGCACCCTGAGCACTGAGCACCCAGCACCCTGAGTACTGAGCACCGAGCACCCCGAGCACTGAGCACCCAGCGCCCAGAGCACTGAGCACCGAGCACACCGAGCACTGAGCACCCAGCACCCTGAGTACTGAGCACCGAGCACCCTGAGCACTGAGCACCCAGCACCCTGAGTACTGAGCACCGAGCACCCCGAGCACTGAGCACCCAGCGCCCAGAGCACTGAGCACCCAGCACCCCGAGCAATGAGCACCCAGCACCCTGAGTACTGAGCACCCAGCACCCCGAGTCCTGAGAACCCAGAAACCTGAGCACAGAGCACCCAGCACCCCGAGCACTGAGCACCCAGCACCCTGAGCACTGAGCACCCAGCACCCTGAGTACTGAGCACTGAACACCCCGAGTACTGAGCACCCAGCACCCCGAGCACTGAGCACCGAGCACCGCGAGCACTGAGCACCCAGCACCCCGAGCACTGAGCACCCAGAACCCTGAGCACTGAGCACCCAGCACCCCGAGCACTGAGCACCCAGCACCCGGAGCACTGAGCACCCAGCACCCCGAGCACTGAGCACCCAGCACCCCGAGCACTGAGCACCCAGCACCCTGAGTACTCAGAACCCAGCACCCTGAGCACTGAGCAACCAGCACCCTGAGTACTGAGCACCGAGCACCCTGAGTACTGAGCACCCAACACCCTGATTAATGAGCACCCAGCTCCCCGAGCACTGAGCACCCAGCACCCTGAGTACTGAGCACCGAGCACCCTGAGTACGGAGCAACCAGCACCCTGAGTACTGAGCACCCAGCGTACTGAGCACACAGCACCCTGATTAATGAGCACCCAGCACCCTGATTAATGAGCACCCAGCACCCCGAGCACTGAAAACCCAGGACGCTGAGTACTGAGCACCGAGCACCCTGAGTACTGAGCACCCAGCACCCTGAGCACTGAGCACCCAGCACCCTGAGTACTGAGCACCGAGCACCCCGAGTACTGAGCAACCAGCACCCCGAGCACTGAGCACCCAGCACCCCGAGCACTGAGCACCCAGCACCCCGAGCACTGAGCACCCAGCACCCCGAGCACCGAGCACCATGAGTACTAAGCACCGAGCACCCTGAGCACTGAGCACCCAGCACCCTGAGCACTGAGAACCCAGCACCCCGAGTACTGAGCACCCAGCACCCCGAGCACTGAGCACCCAGCACCCTGAGTACTGAGCACCCAGCACCCTGAGCACTGAGCACCGAGTACTCTGAGCACTGAGCACCCAGCACCCTGAGGACTGAGTACCCAGCACCCCGAGCACTGAGCACCCAGCACCCTGAGCACTGAGCACCCTGAGTACTGAGCACTGAGCACCCTGAGTACTGAGCACTGAGCACACTGAGTACTGAGCACAGAGCACCCTGAGTACTGAGCACTGAGCACCCTGAGTACTGAGCACCCAGCACCCTGAGTACTGAACACCCAGCCCCCTGAGCAATGAGCACCCTGAGTACTGAGCACCCAGCACCCTGAGCACATAGCACCGAGCACCCCGAGCACTGAGCACCCAGCACCCGGAGTACTGAGCACCCAGCAGCCTGAGCACTGAGGACCCAGCACCCTGAGTACTGAGCACCCAGCACCCTGAGCACTGAGCACCCAGCACCCTGAGTACTGAGCACCCAGCACCCTGAGCACTGAGCACCCAGGACCCTGAGTACTGAGCATCCAGCACCCCGAGCACTGAGCACCCAGCACCCTGAGTACTGAGGACTGAGCACCCAGCACCCCGAGCACTGAGCACTGAGTACCCAGCACCCCGAGCACTGAGCACCCAGCACCCTGAGCACTGAGCACCCTGAGTACTGAGCACCCAGAGCACTGAGCACTGAGCACCCTGAGTACTGAGCACCGAGCACCCTGAGTACTGAGCACCCAGGACTCTGAGCACTGAGCACAAAGCAAGCTGAGTACTGAGCACCCTGAGTACTGAGCACCGAGGACACTGAGCACCCAGTACCCTGAGTACTGAGCACCGAGCACCCCGAGTACTGAGCACCCAGCACCCTGAGCACTGAGCACCCAGCACCCCGAGCACTGAGCACCCAGCACCTTGAGTACTGAGCACTGAGCACCCCGTGCACTGAGCACCCAGAACCCTGAGTACTGAGCACCCAGCAACCCGAGCACTGAGCACCCAGCACCCTGAGTACTGAGCACCCAGAACCCTGAGTACTGAGCACTGAGCACCCTGAGCACGGAGCACCCAACACCCCGAGCACTGAGCACCCAGCACCCTGAGTACTGAGCACCCAGCACCCTGAGC
>NW_024543695.1:0-43548 GCF_018167655.1 Microtus oregoni
AGTACTGAGCACCCAGCACCCTGAGCACTGAGGACCGAGCACCCTGAGTACTAAGCACCCAGCACCCTGAGTACTGAGAAAACAGCACCCTGAGCACTGAGCACCCAGAACGCTGAGTACTGAGCACTGAGCACCCTGAGTACTGAGCACCGAGCACCCTGAGCACTGAGCACCCAGCACGCTGAGAACTGAGCACTGAGCACCCTGAGCGCTGAGCACCCAGCACCCTGAGTACTGAGCACCGAGCACCCTGAGTACTGAGCACCCAGCACTCTGAGCACTGAGCACCCAGCACCCTGAGCACTGAGACACCCAGCACCCCGAGCACTGAGCACCCAGCACCCCGAGTACTGAGCACCCAGCAACCTGAGTACTGAGCACTGAGCACCCCGAGTACTGAGCACCCAGCACCCCGAGCACTGAGCACCCAGCACCCTGAGTACTGAGCACCCAGCACCCTGAGTACTGAGCACCCAGCACCCTGAGCACTGAGCACCCAGCACCCTGAGTACTAAGCACCCAACACCCCAAGCACTGAGCACCCTGAGTACTGAGCACCCAGCACCCCAAGCACTGAGCACCCCGAGCACTGAGCAGCCAGCACCCTGAGTACTGAGCACCGAGCACCCTGAGTACTGAGCTGCCAGCACCCTGAGTACTGAGCACCCAGCATACTGAGCACCGAGCACCCAGCACCCTGAGTACTGAGCACACAGCACCCTGAGCACTGAGCACCCAGCACCCTGAGTACTGAGCACCGAGCACCCTGAGTACTGAGCACCCAGCACCCCGAGCACTGAGCACCCAGCACCCTGAGCACTGAGCACCCAGCATACTGCGTACTGAGCACCCAGCACCCTGAGTACTGAGCACCCAGCACCCTGAGCACTGAGCACCCAGCACCCTGAGTACTGAGCATCCAGCACCCCGAGCACTGAGCACCCAGCACCCTGAGTACTGAGCACTGAGCACCCAGCACCCCGAGCACTGAGCACCCAGCACCCTGTGTACTGAGCACTGAGTACCCAGCACCCCGAGCACTGAGCACCCAGCACCCTGAGCACCGAGCACCCTGAGAACTGAGCACCCAGCACCCTGAGCACTGAGCACCCAGCACCCCGAGCACTGAGCACCCAGCACCCAGAGCACTGAGCACTGAGCACCCTGAGTACTGAGCACTGAGCACCCTGAGCACTGAGCACCGAGCACCCTGAGTACTGAGCACTGAGCACCCAACACCCCAAGCACTGAGCACCCTGAGCACTGAGCACCCAGCACCCCAAGCACTGAGCACCCTGAGTACTGAGCACCCAGCACCCTGAGTAATGAGCACCCAGCACCCTGAGTACTGAGCACCCAGCTCCCTGAGTACTGAGCACCCTGCACCCCGAGCACTGAGCACCCAGCACCCTGAGTACTGAGCACTGAGCACACAGCACCCCGAGCACTGAGCACCCAGCACCCTGTGTACTGAGCACTGAGTACCAGTACCCCGAGCACTGCGACCCAGCACCCTGAGCACGGGAGCACCGAGCACCCTGAGTACTGAGCACTGAGCACCCTGAGCACTGAGCACCCTGCACCCTGAGTACTGAGCACCGAGCACCATGAGTACTGAGCACCCAGCACTCTGAGCACTGAGCACCCAGCACCCTGAGCACTGAGACACCCAGCACCCCGAGCACTGAGCACCCAGCACCCCGAGCACTGAGCACCCTGCACCCTGAGCACTGAGCCTGAGCACCCTGAATACTGAGCACTGAGCACCCTGAGTACTGAGCACTGAGCACCCTGAGTACTGAGCACCCAGCACCCCGAGCACTGAGCACCGAGCACCCTGAGCACTGAGCACCCAGCACCCTGAGTACTAAGCACCCAGCACCCTGAGTACTGAGCACCCAGCACCCTGAGTACTGAGCACCCAGCGTACTGAGCACCCAGCACCCTGAGCACTGAGCACCCAGCACCCTGAGTACTGAGCACCCAGCACCCTGAGCACTGAGCACCCAGCACCCTGAGTACTTAGCACCGAGCACCCTGAGTACTGAGCACCCAGCACCCTGAGTACTGAGCACCCAGCACCCTGAGTACTGAGCACCCAGCGTACTGAGCACCGAGCACCCAGCACCCTGAGTACTGAGCACCCAGCACCCTGAGCACTGAGCACCCAGCACCCTGAGTACTGAGCACTGAGCACCCCGAGTACTGAGCACCGAGCACACCGAGCACTGAGCACCCAGCACCCAGAGCACCGAGCACCCTGTGTACTGAGCACCCAGCACCCTGAGCACTGAGCACCCAGCACCCTGAGCACTGAGCACCCAGCACCCTGAATACTGAGCACCGAGCACCCCGAGCACTGAGCACCCAGCACCCTGAGCACTGAGCAACCTTAGTACTGAGCACTGAGCACCCTGAGTACTGAGCACTGAGCACCCCTGAGTACTGAGCACCCAGCACCCTGAGTACTGAGGACCCAGCTCCCTGAGCAATGATCACACTGAGTACTGAGCACCCAGCACCTTGAGCACTGAGCACCGAGCACACTGAGCACTGAGCAACCAGCACCCGGAGTACTGAGCACCCAGTACCCTGAGAACTAAGCACCAAGCACCCTGAGTACTGAGCACTGAGCACCCCGAGTACTGAGCACCGAGCACCCCGAGCACTGAGCACCCAGAACCCCGAGCACCGAGCACCCTGAGTACTGAGCACCCAGCACCCTGAGCACTGAACACACAGCACCCTGAGTACAGAAAACCCCTAGCACTGAGAATCCAGCACCCTGAGTACTGAGCACCGAGCACACTGAGCACTGAGCACCCAGCACCCCGAGCACTGAGCACCCAGCACCCTGAGTACTGAGCACCCAGCACCCTGAGTACTGAGCACCCAGCACCCCGAGCACTGAGTACCCAGCACCCTGAGCACTGAGCACCCAGCACACTGAGCACTGAGCACCAAGCACCCTGAGCACTGAGCACCCAGCACCCTGAGTTCTGAGCACTGAGCACCCAGCACCCCGAGCACTGAGCACCCAGCACACTGAGTACTGAGCACTGAGCACCCAGCACCCCGAGCACTGAGCACCCAGCACCCTGAGCACTGAGCACCCAACACCCGATTACTGAGCACCCAGCACCGTGAGTACTGAGCACCCAGCTCCCTGAGTACTGAGCACCCAGCACCCCGAGTACTTAGCACCCAGCACCCTGAGTACTGAGCACCCAGCACCCCGAGCACTAAGCACACAGCACCCAGAGCACTGAGGACCCAGCACCCTGAGCACTGAGCACCCAGCACCCTGAGTACTGAGCACCGAGCACCCTGAGTACTGAGCACCCAGCACCCTGAGCACTGATCACCCAGCACCCTGAGTACTGAGCACCAAGTACCCTGAGTACTGAGCACCCAGCACCCCGAGCACTGAGCACCCAGCACCCTGAGTACTGAGCACTGAGAACACAGCACCCCGAGCAATGAGCACCCAGCACCCTGTGTACTGAGCACTGAGTACCCAGTACCCCCGAGCACTGAGACCCAGCACCCTGAGCACTGAGCACCCAGCACCCCGAGAACTGAGCACCCAGCACCCCGAGCACTGAGCACCCAGCACCCCGAGCACTGAGCACCCAGCACCCCGAGCAATGAGCACCCAGCACCCTGAGTACTGAGCACCCAGCACCCCGAGTACTGACCACCCAGCAACCTGAGAACCGAGCAGCCAGCACCCCGAGCACTGAGCACCCAGCACACTGAGCACTGAGCACCCAGCACCCTGAGTACTGAGCACTGAGCACCCTGAGTACTGAGCACCCAGCACCCTGAGCACTGAGCACCGAGCACCATGAGCACTGAGCACCCAGCGCCCCGAGCACTGAGCACCCAGCACCCCGAGCACTGATCACCCAGCACCCTGAGCACTGAGCACCCAGCACCCTGAGCACTGAGCACCCAGCACCCCGAGCACTGAGCACCCAGCACCCCGAGCACTGAGCACCCAGCACCCTGAGTACTGAGCACCCAGCACCCTGAGTACTGAGCACCCAGCACCCTGAGCACTGAGCACCCAGCACCCTGAGTACTAAGCACCCAACACCCCAAGCACTGAGCACCCTGAGTACTGAGCACCCAGCACCACAAGCACTGAGCACCCTGAATACTGAGCACCCAGCACCCTGAGTAATGAGCACCCAGCACCTCGAGCACTGAGCACCCAGCACCCTGAGCACTGAGCACCGAGCACCCTGAGCACTGAGCACCCAGCACCCTGAGGACAGAGCACCCAGCACCCCGAGCACTGAGCACACAGCACCCTGAGCACTGAGCACCCTGAGTACTGAGCACTGAGCACCCTGAGTACTGAGCACCCAGCACCCTGAGTACTGAGCACACAGCACCCCGAGCACTGAGTACCCAGCACCCTGAGCACTGAGTACCCAGCACCCTGAGCACTGAGCACCCAGCACATTGAGCAATGAGCACCCAGCACCCTGAGCACTGAGCACCCAGCACCCTGAGTACTGAGCACCGAGCACCCTGAGTACTGAGCACCCAGCACCCTGAGTACTCAGCACCCAGCACCCTGAGTACTGAGCACCCAGCGTACTGAGCACCGAGCACCCAGCACCCTGAGTACTGAGCACCCAGCACCCTGAGCACTGAGCACCCAGCACCCTGAGTACTGAGCACTGAGCTCCCCGAGTACTGAGCACCGAGCACACCGAGCACTGAGCACCCAGCACCCCGAGCACCGAGCACCCTGTGTACTGAGCACCCAGCACCCTGAGCACTGAGCACCCTGCACCCTGAGCACTGAGCACCCAGCACCCTGAGTACTGAGCACCGAGCACCCCGAGCACTGAGCACCCAGCACCCTGAGCACTGAGCAACCTTAGTACTGAGCACTGAGCACCCTGAGTACTGAGCACTGAGCACCCTGAGTACTGAGCACCCAGCACCCTGATTACTGAGCACCCAGCTCCCTGAGCAATGATCACCCTGAGTACTGAGCACCCAGCACCTTGAGCACTGAGCACCGAGCACAATGAGCACTGAGCAACCAGCACCCGGAGTACTGAGCACCCAGCACCCTGAGTACTAAGCACCGAGCACCCTGAGTACTGAGCACTGAGCACCCCGAGTACTGAGCTCCGAGCACCCTGAGCACTGAGCACCCACAACCCCGAGCACCGAGCACCCTGAGTACTGAGCACCCAGCACCCTGAGCACTGAACACACAGCACCCTGAGTACAGAAAACCCCTAGCACTGAGAACCCAGCACCCTGAGTACTGAGCACCGAGCACACTGAGCACTGAGCACCCAGCACCCCGAGCACTGAGCACCCAGCACCCTGAGTACTGAGCACCCAGCACCCTGAGTACTGAGCACCCAGCACCCCGAGCACTGAGTACCCAGCACCCTGAGCACTGAGCACCCAGCACACTGAGCACTGAGCACCAAGCACCCTGAGCACTGAGCACCCAGCACCCCGAGCACTGAGCACCCAGCACCCTGAGTACTGAGCACTGAGCACCCAGCACCCCGAGCACTGAGCACCCAGCACCCCGAGCACTAAGCACACAGCACCCAGAGCACTGAGGACCCAGCACCCTGAGCACTGAGCACCCAGCACCCTGAGTACTGAGCACCGAGCACCCTGAGTACTGAGCACCCAGCACCCTGAGCACTGATCACCCAGCACCCTGAGTACTGAGCACCAAGTACCCTGAGTACTGAGCACCCAGCACCCCGAGCACTGAGCACCCAGCACCCTGAGTACTGAGCACTGAGAACACAGCACCCCGAGCAATGAGCACCCAGCACCCTGTGTACTGAGCACTGAGTACCCAGTACCCCGAGCACTGAGACCCAGCACCCTGAGCACTGAGCACCCAGCACCCCGAGTACTGAGCACCCAGCACCCCGAGCACTGAGCACCCAGCACCCCGAGCACTGAGCACCCAGCACCCCGAGCAATGAGCACCCAGCACCCTGAGTACTGAGCACCCAGCACCCCGAGTACTGAGCACCCAGCAACCTGAGAACCGAGCAGCCAGCACCCCGAGCACTGAGCACCCAGCACACTGAGCACTGAGCACCCAGCACCCTGAGTACTGAGCACTGAGCACCCTGAGTACTGAGCACCCAGCACCCCGAGCACTGAGCACCGAGCACCCCGAGCACTGAGCACCCAGCGCCCCGAGCACTGAGCACCCAGCACCCCGAGCACTGATCACCCAGCACCCTGAGCACTGAGCACCCAGCACCCTGAGCACTGAGCACCCAGCACCCCGAGCACTGAGCACCCAGCACCCCGAGCACTGAGCACCCAGCACCCTGAGTACTGAGCACCCAGCACCCTCAGTACTGAGCACCCAGCACCCTGAGCACTGAGCACCCAGCACCCTGAGTACTAAGCACCCAACACCCCAAGCACTGAGCACCCTGAGTACTGAGCACCCAGCACCACAAGCACTGAGCACCCTGAATACTGAGCACCCAGCACCCTGAGTAATGAGCACCCAGCACCTCGAGCACTGAGCACCCAGCACCCTGAGCACTGAGCACCGAGCACCCTGAGCACTGAGCACCCAGCACCCTGAGGACAGAGCACCCAGCACCCCGAGCACTGAGCACACAGCACCCTGAGCACTGAGCACCCTGAGTACTGAGCACTGAGCACCCTGAGTACTGAGCACCCAGCACCCTGAGTACTGAGCACACAGCACCCCGAGCACTGAGTACCCAGCACCCTGAGCACTGAGTACCCAGCACCCTGAGCACTGAGCACCCAGCACATTGAGGAATGAGCACCCAGCACCCTGAGCACTGAGCACCCTGCACCCTGAGTACTGAGCACTGAGCACCCAGCACCCCGAGCACTGAGCACACAGCACCCTGAGTACTGAGCAATGAGCACCCAGCACCCCGAGCACTGAGCAACGAGCACCCCAAGCACTGAGCACCCAGCACCCCGAGCACTGTGCACCCAGCACCCTGAGCACTGAGCACCCAGCACCCTGAGCACTGAGCACCCAGCACCCCGAGCCTGAGCACCCAGCACCCCGAGCACTGAGCACTCAGCACCCCGAGCACTGAGCACCCAGCACCCCGAGCACTGAGCACCCAGCACCCCGAGCACTGAGCACCCAGCACCCTGAGTACTGAGCACTGAGCGCCCAGCACCCCGAGCACTGAGCACCGAGCACCCCGAGCACTGAGCACCCAGCACCCCGAGCACTGAGCACCCATCACCCCGAGCACTGAGCACCCAGCACCCCGAGCACTGAGCACACAGCACCCTGTGTACTGAGCACTGAGTACACAGCACCCCGAGCACTGAGCACCCAGCACCCTGAGCACTGAGCACCCTGAGTACTGAGCACCCAGCACCCTGAGCACTGAGCACCCAGCACCCCGAGCACTGAGCACCCAGCACCCAGAGCACTGAGCACTGAGCACCCTGAGTACTGAGCACTGAGCACCCTGAGCACTGAGCACCGAGCACCCTGAGTACTGAGCACTGAGCACCCTGAGCACTGAGCACCCTGCACCCTGAGTACTGAGCACTGAGCACCATGAGTACTGAGCACCCAGCACTCTGAGCACTGAGCACCCAGCACCCTGAGCACTGAGACACCCAGCACCCCGAGCACTGAGCACCCAGCACCCCGAGCACTGAGCACCCTGCACCCTGAGCACTGAGCCTGAGCACCCTGAGTACTGAGCACTGAGCACCCTGAGTACTGAGCACTGAGCACCCTGAGTACTGAGCACCCAGCACCCCGAGCACTGAGCACCGAGCACCCTGAGCACTGAGCACCCAGCACCCTGAGTACTAAGCAGCCAGCACCCTGAGTACTGAGCACCCAGCACCCTGAGTACTGAGCACCCAGCGTACTGAGCACCGAGCACCCCGAGCACTGAGCACCCAGCACCCTGAGTACTGAGCACCCAGCACCCTGAGCACTGAGCACCCAGCACCCTGAGTACTGAGCACCGAGCACCCTGAGTACTGAGCACCCAGCACCCTGAGTACTGAGCACCAAGCACCCTGAGTACTGAGCACCCAGCGTACTGAGCACCGAGCACCCAGCACCCTGAGTACTGAGCACCCAGCACCCTGAGCACTGAGCACCCAGCACCCTGAGTACTGAGCACTGAGCACCCCGAGTACTGAGCACCGAGCACACCGAGCACTGAGCACCCAGCACCCCGAGCACCGAGCACCCTGTGTACTGAGCACCCAGCACCCTGAGCACTGATCACCCAGCACCCTGAGCACTGAGCACCCAGCACCCTGAGCACTGAGCACCCAGCACCCCGAGCACTGAGCACCCAGCACCCCGAGCACTGAGCACCCAGCACCCTGAGTACTGAGCACCCAGCACCCTGAGTACTGAGCACCCAGCACCCTGAGCACTGAGCACCCAGCACCCTGAGTACTAAGCACCCAACACCCCAAGCACTGAGCACCCTGAGTACTGAGCACCCAGCACCACAAGCACTGAGCACCCTGAATACTGAGCACCCAGCACCCTGAGTAATGAGCACCCAGCACCTCGAGCACTGAGCACCCAGCACCCTGAGCACTGAGCACCGAGCACCCTGAGCACTGAGCACCCAGCACCCTGAGGACAGAGCACCCAGCACCCCGAGCACTGAGCACACAGCACCCTGAGCACTGAGCACCCTGAGTACTGAGCACCCAGCACCCTGAGTACTGAGCACACAGCACCCCGAGCACTGAGTACCCAGCACCCTGAGCACTGAGTACCCAGCACCCTGAGCACTGAGCACCCAGCACACTGAGCACTGAGCACCCAGCACCCTGAGCACTGAGCACCCAGCACCCTGAGTACTGAGCACTGAGCACCCAGCACCCCGAGCACTGAGCACCCAGCACCCTGAGTACTGAGCACTGAGCACCCAGCACCCCGAGCACTGAGCAACGAGCACCCCAAGCACTGAGCACCCAGCACCCCGAGCACTGAGCACCCAGCACCCTGAGCACTGAGCACCCAGCACCCTGAGCACTGAGCACCCAGCACCCCGAGCCTGAGCACCCAGCACCAGGAGCACTGAGCACTCAGCACCCCGAGCACTGAGCACCCAGCACCTCGAGCACTGAGCACCCAGCACCTCGAGCACTGAGCACCCAGCACCCTGAGTACTGAGCACTGAGCGCCCAGCACCCCGAGCACTGAGCACCGAGCACCCCGAGCACTGAGCACCCAGCACCCCGAGCACAGAGCACCCATCACCCCGAGCACTGAGCACCCAGCACCCCGAGCACTGAGCACCGAGCACCCTGTGTACTGAGCACTGAGTACACAGCACCCCGAGCACTGAGCACCCAGCACCCTGAGCACTGAGCACCCTGAGTACTGAGCACCCAGCACCCTGAGCACTGAGCACCCAGCACCCCGAGCACTGAGCACCCAGCACCCAGAGCACTGAGCACTGAGCACCCTGAGTACTGAGCACTGAGCACCCTGAGCACTGAGCACCGAGCACCCTGAGTACTGAGCACTGAGCACCCTGAGCACTGAGCACCCTGCACCCTGAGTACTGAGCACTGAGCACCATGAGTACTGAGCACCCAGCACTCTGAGCACTGAGCACCCAGCACCCTGAGCACTGAGACACCCAGCACCCCGAGCACTGAGCACCCAGCACCCCGAGCACTGAGCACCCTGCACCCTGAGCACTGAGCCTGAGCACCCTGAGTACTGAGCACTGAGCACCCCGAGTACTGAGCACTGAGCACCCTGAGTACTGAGCACCCAGCACCCCGAGCACTGAGCACCGAGCACCCTGAGCACTGAGCACCCAGCACCCTGAGTACTAAGCACCCAGCACCCTGAGTACTGAGCACCCAGCACCCTGAGTACTGAGCACCCAGCGTACTGAGCACCGAGCACCCCGAGCACTGAGCACCCAGCACCCTGAGTACTGAGCACCCAGCACCCTGAGCACTGAGCACCCAGCACCCTGAGTACTGAGCACCGAGCACCCTGAGTACTGAGCACCCAGCACCCTGAGTACTGAGCACCCAGCACCCTGAGTACTGAGCACCCAGCGTACTGAGCACCGAGCACCCAGCACCCTGAGTACTGAGCACCCAGCACCCTGAGCACTGAGCACCCAGCACCCTGAGTACTGAGCACTGAGCACCCCGAGTACTGAGCACCGAGCACACCGAGCACTGAGCACCCAGCACCCCGAGCACCGAGCACCCTGTGTACTGAGCACCCAGCACCCTGAGCACTGAGCACCCTGCACCCTGAGCACTGAGCACCCAGCACCCTGAGTACTGAGCACCGAGCACCCCGAGCACTGAGCACCCAGCACCCTGAGCACTGAGCAACCTTAGTACTGAGCACTGAGCACCCTGAGTACTGAGCACTGAGCACCCTGAGTACTGAGCACCCAGCACCCTGTGTACTGAGCACCCAGCTCCCTGAGCAATGATCACCCTGAGTACTGAGCACCCAGCACCTTGAGCACTGAGCACCGAGCACACTGAGCACTGAGCAACCAGCACCCGGAGTACTGAGCACCCAGCACCCTGAGTACTAAGCACCGAGCACCCTGAGTACTGAGCACTGAGCACCCCGAGTACTGAGCACCGAGCACCCCGAGCACTGAGCACCCACAACCCCGAGCACCGAGCACCCTGAGTACTGAGCACCCAGCACCCTGAGCACTGAACACACAGCACCCTGAATACAGAAAACCCCTAGCACTGAGAACCCAGCACCCTGAGTACTGAGCACCGAGCACACTGAGCACTGAGCACCCAGCACCCCGAGCACTGAGCACCCAGCACCCTGAGTACTGAGCACGAGCACCCTGAGTACTGAGCACCCAGCACCCCGAGCACTGAGTACCCAGCACCCTGAGCACTGAGCACCCAGCACACTGAGCACTGAGCACCAAGCACCCTGAGCACTGAGCACCCAGCACCCCGAGCACTGAGCACCCAGCACCCTGAGTACTGAGCACTGAGCACCCAGCACCCCGAGCACTGAGCACCCAGCACCCCGAGCACTAAGCACACAGCACCCAGAGCACTGAGGACCCAGCACCCTGAGCACTGAGCACCCAGCACCCTGAGTACTGAGCACCGAGCACCCTGAGTACTGAGCACCCAGCACCCTGAGCACTGATCAACCAGCACCCTGAGTACTGAGCACCAAGTACCCTGAGTACTGAGCACCCAGCACCCCGAGCACTGAGCAAACAGCACCCTGAGTACTGAGCACTGAGAACACAGCACCCCGAGCAATGAGCACCCAGCACCCTGTGTACTGAGCACTGAGTACCCAGTACCCTGAGCACTGAGACCCAGCACCCTGAAAACTGAGCACCCAGCACCCCGAGTACTGAGCACCCAGCACCCCGAGCACTGAGCACCCAGCACCCCGAGCACTGAGCACCCAGCACCCCGAGCAATGAGCACCCAGCACCCTGAGTACTGAGCACCCAGCACCCCGAGTACTGAGCACCCAGCAACCTGAGAACTGAGCAGCCAGCACCCCGAGCACTGAGCACCCAGCACACTGAGCACTGAGCACCCAGCACCCTGAGTACTGAGCACTGAGCACCCTGAGTACTGAGCACCCAGCACCCCGAGCACTGAGCACCGAGCACCCCGAGCACTGAGCACCCAGCGCCCCGAGCACTGAGCACCCAGCACCCCGAGCACTGATCACCCAGCACCCTGAGCACTGAGCACCCAGCACCCTGAGCACTGAGCACCCAGCACCCCAAGCACTGAGCACCCAGCACCCCGAGCACTGAGCACCCAGCACCCTGAGTACTGAGCACCCAGCACCCTGAGTACTGAGCACCCAGCACCCTGAGCACTGAGCACCCAGCACCCTGAGTACTAAGCACCCAACACCCCAAGCACTGAGCACCCTGAGTACTGAGCACCCAGCACCACAAGCACTGAGCACCCTGAATACTGAGCACCCAGCACCCTGAGTAATGAGCACCCAGCACCCCGAGCACTGAGCACCCAGCACCCTGAGCACTGAGCACCGAGCACCCTGAGCACTGAGCACCCAGCACCCTGAGGACTGAGCACCCAGCACCCTGAGCACTGAGCACACAGCACCCTGAGCACTGAGCACCCTGAGTACTGAGCACTGAGCACCCTGAGTACTGAGCACCCAGCACCCCGAGTACTGAGCACCCAGCACCCCGAGCACTGAGTACCCAGCACCCTGAGCACTGAGTACCCAGCACCCTGAGCAATGAGCACCCAGCACATTGAGCAATGAGCACCCAGCACCCTGAGCACTGAGCACCCAGCACCCTGAGTACTGAGCACTGAGCACCCAGCACCCCGAGCACTGAGCACCCAGCACCCTGAGTACTGAGCACTGAGCACCCAGCACCCCGAGCACTGAGCAACGAGCACCCCAAGCACTGAGCACCCAGCACCCCGAGCACTGTGCACCCAGCACCCTGAGCACTGAGCACCCAGCACCCTGAGCACTGAGCACCCAGCACCCCGAGCACTGAGCACCCAGCACCCCGAGCACTGAGCACTCAGCACCCCGAGCACTGAGCACCCAGCACCCCGAGCACTGAGCACCCAGCACCCTGAGTACTGTGCACCCAGCACCCCGAGTACTGAGCACCCAGCACCCTGAGTACTGAGCACCCAGCACCCGGAGCACTAAGCACCCAGCACCCCGAGCACTGAGGACCCAGCACCCTGAGCACTGAGCACCCAGCACCCTGAGTACTGAGCACCGACCACTCTGAGTACTGAGCACCCAGCACCCTGAGTACTGAGCACCCAGCACACTGAGTACTGAGCACCCAGCACCCTGAGCACTGATCACCCAGCACCCTGAGTACTGAGCACCAAGTACCCTGAGTACTGAGCACCCAGCACCCCGAGCACTGAGCACCCAGCACCCTGAGTACTGAGCACTGAGCACCCAGCACCCCGAGCACTGAGCACCCAGCACCCTGTGTACTGAGCACTGAGTACCCAGTACCCCGAGCACTGAGACCCAGCACCCTGAGAACTGAGCACCCAGCACGCCGAGTACTGAGCACCGAGCACCCCAAGCACTGAGCACCCAGCACCCCGAGCACTGAGCACCCAGCACCCCGAGCAATGAGCACCCAGAACCCTGAGTACTGAGCACCCAGCACCCCGAGTACTGAGCACCCAGCAACCTGAGAACCGAGCAGCCAGCACCCCGAGCACTGAGCACCCAGCACACTGAGCACTGAGCACCCAGCACCCTGAGTATTGAGCACTGAGCACCCTGAGTACTGAGCACCCAGCACCCCGAGCACTGAGCACCGAGCACCCCGAGCACTGAGCACCCAGCGCCCCGAGCACTGAGCACCCAGCACCCCGAGCACTGATCACACAGCACGTGAGCACTGAGCACCCAGCACCCTGAGCACTGAGCACCCAGCACCCCGAGCACTGAGCACCCAGCACCCTGAGCACTGAGCACCCAGCACCCTGAGTACTGAGCACCCAGCAACCTGAGTACTGAGCACCCAGCACCCTGAGCACTGAGCACCCAGCACCCTGAGTACTAAGTACCCAACACCCCAAGCACTGAGCACCCTGAGTACTGAGCACCCAGCACCACATGCACTGAGCACCCTGAATACTGAGCACCCAGCACCCTGAGTAATGAGCACCCAGCACCCCGAGCACTGAGCACCCAGCACCCTGAGCACTGAGCACCGAGCACCCTGAGCACTGAGCACCCAGCACCCTGAGGACTGAGCACCCAGCACCCCGAGCACTGAGCACACAGCACCCTGAGCACTGAGCACCCTGAGTACTGAGCACTGAGCACCCTGAGTACCGAGCACCCAGCACCCTGAGTACTGAGCACCCAGCACCCCGAGCACTGAGTACCCAGCACCCCGAGCACTGAGTACCCAGCACCCTGAGCACTGAGCACCCAGCACCCTGAGCTCTGAGCACCCAGCACCCCGAGCACTGAGCACCCAGCACCTCGAGCACTGAGCACCCAGCACCCCGAGCACTGAGCACCCAGCACCCCGAGCACTGAGCACCCAGCACCCCGAGCACTGAGCACCCAGCACCCTGAGTACTGAGCACTGAGCGCCCAGCACCCTGAGCACTGAGCACCGAACACCCCGAGCACTGAGCACCCAGCACCCCGAGCACTGAGCACCCAGCACCCCGAGCACTGAGCACCCAGCACCCCGAGCACTGAGCACCCAGCACCCCGAGCACTGAGCACCCAGCACCCCGAGTACTGAGCACCCAGCACCCTGAGTACTGAGCACCCAGCACCCTGAGCACTGAGCACCCAGCACCCTGAGTACTGAGCACCCAACACCCCAAGCACTGAGCACCCTGAATACTGAGCACCCAGCACCCCAAGCACTGAGCACCCTGAGTACTGAGCACCCAGCCCCCTGAGTAATGAGCACCCAGCACCCCGAGCACTGAACACCCAGCACCCTGAGTACTGAGCACCGAGCACCCTGAGTACTGAGCAGCCAGCACCCTGAGTACTGAGCACCCAGCGTACTGAGCACCGAGCACCCAGCACCCTGTGTACTGAGCACCCAGCACCCTGAGCACTGAGCACCCAGCACCCTGAGTACTGAGCACCGAGCACCCCGAGTACTGAGCACCCAGCACCCTGAGTACTGAGCTCCCAGCACCCTGAGCACTGAGCACCCAGCACCCTGAGGACTGAGCACCCAGCACCCCGAGCACTGAGCACACAGCACCCTGAGCACTGAGCACCCTGAGTACTGAGCACTGAGCACCCTGAGTACCGAGCACCCAGCACCCTGAGTACTGAGCACCCAGCACCCCGAGCACTGAGTACCCAGCACCCCGAGCACTGAGTACCCAGCACCCTGAGCACTGAGCACCCAGCACCCTGAGCTCTGAGCACCCAGCACCCCGAGCACTGAGCACCCAGCACCTCGAGCACTGAGCACCCAGCACCCCGAGCACTGAGCACCCAGCACCCCGAGCACTGAGCACCCAGCACCCCGAGCACTGAGCACCCAGCACCCTGAGTACTGAGCACTGAGCGCCCAGCACCCTGAGCACTGAGCACCGAACACCCCGAGCACTGAGCACCCAGCACCCCGAGCACTGAGCACCCAGCACCCCGAGCACTGAGCACCCAGCACCCCGAGCACTGAGCACCCAGCACCCCGAGCACTGAGCACCCAGCACCCCGAGTACTGAGCACCCAGCACCCTGAGTACTGAGCACCCAGCACCCTGAGCACTGAGCACCCAGCACCCTGAGTACTGAGCACCCAACACCCCAAGCACTGAGCACCCTGAATACTGAGCACCCAGCACCCCAAGCACTGAGCACCCTGAGTACTGAGCACCCAGCCCCCTGAGTAATGAGCACCCAGCACCCCGAGCACTGAACACCCAGCACCCTGAGTACTGAGCACCGAGCACCCTGAGTACTGAGCAGCCAGCACCCTGAGTACTGAGCACCCAGCGTACTGAGCACCGAGCACCCAGCACCCTGTGTACTGAGCACCCAGCACCCTGAGCACTGAGCACCCAGCACCCTGAGTACTGAGCACTGAGCACCCCGAGTACTGAGCACCCAGCACCCTGAGTACTGAGCTCCCAGCACCCTGAGCACTGAGCACCCAGCACCCTGAGTACTGAGCACCGAGCACCCCTAGCACTGAGCACCCTGAGTACTGAGCACCCAGCCCCCTGAGTAATGAGCACCCAGCACCCCGAGCACTGAGCACCCAGCACCCTGAGTACTGAGCACCGAGCACCCTGAGTACTGAGCACCCAGCACCCTGAGTACTGAGCACCGAGCACCCTGATTACTGAGCAGCCAGCACCCTGAGTACTGAGCACCCAGCGTACTGAGCACCGAGCACCCAGCACCCTGAGTACTGAGCACCCAGCACCCTGAGCACTGAGCACCCAGCACCCTGAGTACTGAGCACCGAGCACCCCGAGTACTGAGCACCCAGCACCCTGAGTACTGAGCACCCAGCACCCTGAGCACTGAGCACCCAGCACCCTGAGTACTGAGCACCGAGCACCCCAAGCACTGAGCACCCTGAGTACTGAGCACCCAGCCCCCTGAGTAATGAGCACCCAGCACCCCGAGCACTGAGCACCCAGCACCCTGAGTACTGAGCACCGAGCACCCTGAGTACTGAGCACCGAGCACCCTGAGTACTGAGCAGCCAGCACCCTGAGTACTGAGCACCCAGCGTACTGAGCACCGAGCACCCAGCACCCTAAGTACTGAGCACCCAGCACCCTGAGCACTGAGCACCCAGCACCCTGAGTACTGAGCACCGAGCACCCCGAGTACTGAGCACCCAGCACCCCGAGCACTGAGCACCCAGCACCCTGAGCACTGAGCACCCAGCACCCCGAGCACTGAGCACCCAGCACCCCGAGCACTGAGCACTAAGCACCCTGAGCACTGAGCACCCAGCACCTCGAGCACCGAGCACCCTGAGTACTAAGCACCGAGCACCCTGAGCACTGAGCACCCAGCACCCTGAGCACTGAGCACCCAGCACCCTGAGTACTGAGCACCCAGGACCCCGAGCACTGAGCACCCAGCACCCTGAGTACTGAGCACCCAGCACCCTGAGCACTGAGCACCGAGCACCCTGAGCACTGAGCACACAGCACCCTGAGGACTGAGCACCCAGCGCCCCGAGCACTGAGCACAGAGCACCCTGAGCACTGAGCACCCTGAGTACTGATCACTGAGCACCCTGAGTACTGAGCACTGAGCACCCTGAGTCCTGAGCACCCAGCACCCTGAGTACTGAGCACCCAGCACCCCGAGCACTGAGTACCCAGCACCCTGAGCACTGAGTACCCAGCACCCTGAGCACTGAGCACCCAGCACATTGAGCAATGAGCACCCAGCACCCTGAGCACTGAGCACCCAGCACCCTGAGTACTGAGCACTGAGCACCCAGCACCCCGAGCACTGAGCACACAGCACCCTGAGTACTGAGCAATGAGCACCCAGCACCCCGAGCACTGAGCAACGAGCACCCCAAGCACTGAGCACCCAGCACCCCGAGCACTGTGCACCCAGCACCCTGAGCACTGAGCACCCAGCACCCTGAGCACTGAGCACCCAGCACCCCGAGCCTGAGCACCCAGCACCCCGAGCACTGAGCACTCAGCACCCCGAGCACTGAGCACCCAGCACCCCGAGCACTGAGCACCCAGCACCCCGAGCACTGAGCACCCAGCACCCTGAGTACTGAGCACTGAGCGCCCAGCACCCCGAGCACTGAGCACCGAGCACCCCGAGCACTGAGCACCCAGCACCCCGAGCACTGAGCACCCATCACCCCGAGCACTGAGCACCCAGCACCCCGAGCACTGAGCACCCAGCACCCTGTGTACTGAGCACTGAGTACACAGCACCCCGAGCACTGAGCACCCAGCACCCTGAGCACTGAGCACCCTGAGTACTGAGCACCCAGCACCCTGAGCACTGAGCACCCAGCACCCCGAGCACTGAGCACCCAGCACCCAGAGCACTGAGCACTGAGCACCCTGAGTACTGAGCACTGAGCACCCTGAGCACTGAGCACCGAGCACCCTGAGTACTGAGCACTGAGCACCCTGAGCACTGAGCACCCTGCACCCTGAGTACTGAGCACTGAGCACCATGAGTACTGAGCACCCAGCACTCTGAGCACTGAGCACCCAGCACCCTGAGCACTGAGACACCCAGCACCCCGAGCACTGAGCACCCAGCACCCCGAGCACTGAGCACCCTGCACCCTGAGCACTGAGCCTGAGCACCCTGAGTACTGAGCACTGAGCACCCTGAGTACTGAGCACTGAGCACCCTGAGTACTGAGCACCCAGCACCCCGAGCACTGAGCACCGAGCACCCTGAGCACTGAGCACCCAGCACCCTGAGTACTAAGCAGCCAGCACCATGAGTACTGAGCACCCAGCACCCTGAGTACTGAGCACCCAGCGTACTGAGCACCGAGCACCCCGAGCACTGAGCACCCAGCACCCTGAGTACTGAGCACCCAGCACCCTGAGCACTGAGCACGCAGCACCCTGAGTACTGAGCACCGAGCACCCTGAGTACTGAGCACCCAGCACCCTGAGTACTGAGCACCCAGCACCCTGAGTACTGAGCACCCAGCGTACTGAGCACCGAGCACCCAGCACCCTGAGTACTGAGCACCCAGCACCCTGAGCACTGAGCACCCAGCACCCTGAGTACTGAGCACTGAGCACCCCGAGTACTGAGCACCGAGCACACCGAGCACTGAGCACCCAGCACCCCGAGCACCGAGCACCCTGTGTACTGAGCACCCTGAGGACTGAGCACCCAGCACCCAGAGCACTGAGAACCCAGCACCCTGAGTACTGAGCACTGATCACCCTGAGCACTGAGCACCCAGCACCCCGAGCACTGAGCACCCAGCACCCCGAGCACTGAGCACCCAGCACCCTGAGTACTGAGCACCCAGCACCCTGAGTACTGAGCACCCAGCACCCTGAGCACTGAGCACCCAGCACCCTGAGTACTAAGCACCCAACACCCCAAGCACTGAGCACCCTGAGTACTGAGCACCCAGCAAAACAAGCACTGAGCACCCTGAATACTGAGCACCCAGCACCCTGAGTAATGAGCACCCAGCACCTCGAGCACTGAGCACCCAGCACCCTGAGCACTGAGCACCGAGCACCCTGAGCACTGAGCACCCAGCACCCTGAGGACAGAGCACCCAGCACCCCGAGCACTGAGCACACAGCACCCTGAGCACTGAGCACCCTGAGTACTGAGCACTGAGCACCCTGAGTACTGAGCACCCAGCACCCTGAGTACTGAGCACACAGCACCCCGAGCACTGAGTACCCAGCACCCTGAGCACTGAGTACCCAGCACCCTGAGCACTGAGCACCCAGCACATTGAGCAATGAGCACCCAGCACCCTGAGCACTGAGCACCCAGCACCCTGAGTACTGAGCACTGAGCACCCAGCACCCCGAGCACTGAGCACACAGCACCCTGAGTACTGAGCAATGAGCACCCAGCACCCCGAGCACTGAGCAACGAGCACCCCAAGCACTGAGCACCCAGCACCCCGAGCACTGTGCACCCAGCACCCTGAGCACTGAGCACCCAGCACCCTGAGGACTGAGCACCCAGCACCCCGAGCCTGAGCACCCAGCACCCCGAGCACTGAGCACACAGCACCCCGAGCACTGAGCACCCAGCACCCCGAGCACTGAGCACCCAGCACCCCGAGCACTGAGCACCCAGCACCCTGAGTACTGAGCACTGAGCGCCCAGCACCCCGAGCACTGAGCACCGAGCACCCCGAGCACTGAGCACCCAGCACCCCGAGCACTGAGCACCCATCACCCCGAGCACTGAGCACCCAGCACCCCGAGCACTGAGCACCCAGCACCCTGTGTACTGAGCACTGAGTACACAGCACCCCGAGCACTGAGCACCCAGCACCCTGAGCACTGAGCACCCTGAGTACTGAGCACCCAGCACCCTGAGCACTGAGCACCCAGCACCCCGAGCACTGAGCACCCAGCACCCAGAGCACTGAGCACTGAGCACCCTGAGTACTGAGCACTGAGCACCCTGAGCACTGAGCACCGAGCACCCTGAGTACTGAGCACTGAGCACCCTGAGCACTGAGCACCCTGCACCCTGAGTACTGAGCACTGAGCACCATGAGTACTGAGCACCCAGCACTCTGAGCACTGAGCACCCAGCACCCTGAGCACTGAGACACCCAGCACCCCGAGCACTGAGCACCCAGCACCCCGAGCACTGAGCACCCTGCACCCTGAGCACTGAGCCTGAGCACCCTGAGTACTGAGCACTGAGCACCCTGAGTACTGAGCACTGAGCACCCTGAGTACTGAGCACCCAGCACCCCGAGCACTGAGCACCGAGCACCCTGAGCACTGAGCACCCAGCACCCTGAGTACTAAGCACCCAGCACCCTGAGTACTGAGCACCCAGCACCCTGAGTACTGAGCACCCAGCGTACTGAGCACCGAGCACCCCGAGCACTGAGCACCCAGCACCCTGAGTACTGAGCACCCAGCACCCTGAGCACTGAGCACCCAGCACCCTGAGTACTGAGCACCGAGCACCCTGAGTACTGAGCACCCAGCACCCTGAGTACTGAGCACCCAGCGTACTGAGCACCGAGCACCCAGCACCCTGAGTACTGAGCACCCAGCACCCTGAGCACTGAGCACCCAGCACCCTGAGTACTGAGCACTGAGCACCCCGAGTACTGAGCACCGAGCACACCGAGCACTGAGCACCCAGCACCCTGAGCACCGAGCACCCTGTGTACTGAGCACCCAGCACCCTGAGCACTGAGCACCCTGCACCCTGAGCACTGAGCACCCAGCACCCTGAGTACTGAGCACCGAGCACCCCGAGCACTGAGCACCCAGCACCCTGAGCACTGAGCAACCTTAGTACTGAGCACTGAGCACCCTGAGTACTGAGCACTGAGCACCCTGAGTACTGAGCACCCAGCACCCTGTGTACTGAGCACCCAGCTCCCTGAGCAATGATCACCCTGAGTACTGAGCACCCAGCACCTTGAGCACTGAGCACCGAGCACACTGAGCACTGAGCAACCAGCACCCCAAGCACTGAGCACCCAGCACCCTGAGTACTAAGCACCGAGCACCCTGAGTACTGAGCACTGAGCACCCCGAGTACTGAGCAGCGAGCACCCCGAGCACTGAGCACCCACAACCCCGAGCACCGAGCACCCTGAGTACTGAGCACCCAGCACCCTGAGCACTGAACACACAGCACCCTGAGTACAGAAAACCCCTAGCACTGAGAACCCAGCACCCTGAGTACTGAGCACCGAGCACACTGAGCACTGAGCACCCAGCACCCCGAGCACTGAGCACCCAGCACCCTGAGTACTGAGCACGAGCACCCTGAGTACTGAGCACCCAGCACCCCGAGCACTGAGTACCCAGCACCCTGAGCACTGAGCACCCAGCACACTGAGCACTGAGCACCAAGCACCCTGAGCACTGAGCACCCAGCACCCCGAGCACTGAGCACCCAGCACCCTGAGTACTGAGCACTGAGCACCCAGCACCCCGAGCACTGAGCACCCAGCACCCCGAGCACTAAGCACACAGCACCCAGAGCACTGAGGACCCAGCACCCTGAGCACTGAGCACCCAGCACCCTGAGTACTGAGCACCGAGCACCCTGAGTACTGAGCACCCAGCACCCTGAGCACTGATCACCCAGCACCCTGAGTACTGAGCACCAAGTACCCTGAGTACTGAGCACCCAGCACCCCGAGCACTGAGCAAACAGCACCCTGAGTACTGAGCACTGAGAACACAGCACCCTGAGCAATGAGCACCCAGCACCTTGTGTACTGAGCACTGAGTACCCAGTACCCCGAGCACTGAGACCCAGCACCCTAAGCACTGAGCACCCAGCACCCCGAGTACTGAGCACCCAGCACCCCGAGCACTGAGCACCCAGCACCCCGAGCACTGAGCACCCAGCACCCCGAGCAATGAGCACCCAGCACCCTGAGTACTGAGCACCCAGCACCCCGAGTAATGAGCACCCAGCAACCTGAGAACTGAGCAGCCAGCACCCCGAGCACTGAGCACCCAGCACACTGAGCACTGAGCACCCAGCACCCTGAGTACTGAGCACTGAGCACCCTGAGTACTGAGCACCCAGCACCCCGAGCACTGAGCACCGAGCACCCCGAGCACTGAGCACATAGCGCCCCGAGCACTGAGCACCCAGCACCCCGAGCACTGATCACCCAGCACCCTGAGCACTGAGCACCCAGCACCCTGAGCACTGAGCACCCAGCACCCCAAGCACTGAGCACCCAACACCTCGAGCACTGAGCACCCAGCACCCTGAGTACTGAGCACCCAGCACCCTGAGAACTGAGCACCCAGCACCCTGAGCACTGAGCACCCAGCACCCTGAGTACTAAGCACCCAACACCCCAAGCACTGAGCACCCTGAGTACTGAGCACCCAGCACCACAAGCACTGAGCACCCTGAATACTGAGCACCCAGCACCCTGAGTAATGAGCGCCCAGCACCCCGAGCACTGAGCACCCAGCACCCTGAGCACTGAGCACCGAGCACCCTGAGCACTGAGCACCCAGCACCCTGAGGACTGAGCACCCAGCACCCTGAGCACTGAGCACACAGCACCCTGAGCACTGAGCACCCTGAGTACTGAGCACTGAGCACCCTGAGTACTGAGCACCCAGCACCCCGAGTACTGAGCACCCAGCACCCCGAGCACTGAGTACCCAGCACCCTGAGCACTGAGTACCCAGCACCCTGAGCACTGAGTACCCAGCACCCTGAGCAATGAGCACCCAGCACATTGAGCACTGAGCACCCAGCACCCTGAGCACTGAGCACCCAGCACCCTGAGTACTGAGCACTGAGCACCCAGCACCCCGAGCACTGAGCACCCAGCACCCTGAGTACTGAGCACTGAGCACCCAGCACCCCGAGCACTGAGCAACGAGCACGCCAAGCACTGAGCACCCAGCACCCCGAGCACTGTGCACCCAGCACCCTGAGCACTGAGCACCCAGCACCCTGAGCACTGAGCACCCAGCACCCCGAGCACTGAGCACCCAGCACCCCGAGCACTGAGCACTCAGCACCCCGAGCACTGAGCACCCAGCACCCCGAGCACTGAGCACCCAGCACCCTGAGTACTGTGCACCCAGCACCCCGAGTACTGAGCACCCAGCACCCTGAGTACTGAGCACCCAGCACCCGGAGCACTAAGCACCCAGCACCCCGAGCACTGAGGACCCAGCACCCTGAGCACTGAGCACCCAGCACCCTGAGTACTGAGCACCGACCACTCTGAGTACTGAGCACCCAGCACCCTGAGTACTGAGCACCCAGCACACTGAGTACTGAGCACCCAGCACCCTGAGCACTGATCACCCAGCACCCTGAGTACTGAGCACCAAGTACCCTGAGTACTGAGCACCCAGCACCCCGAGCACTGAGCACCCAGCACCCTGAGTACTGAGCACTGAGCACCCAGCACCCCGAGCACTGAGCACCCAGCACCCTGTGTACTGAGCACTGAGTACCCAGTACCCCGAGCACTGAGACCCAGCACCCTGAGAACTGAGCACCCAGCACGCCGAGTACTGAGCACCGAGCACCCCAAGCACTGAGCACCCAGCACCCCGAGCACTGAGCACCCAGCACCCCGAGCAATGAGCACCCAGAACCCTGAGTACTGAGCACCCAGCACCCCGAGTACTGAGCACCCAGCAACCTGAGAACCGAGCAGCCAGCACCCCGAGCACTGAGCACCCAGCACACTGAGCACTGAGCACCCAGCACCCTGAGTATTGAGCACTGAGCACCCTGAGTACTGAGCACCCAGCACCCCGAGCACTGAGCACCGAGCACCCCGAGCACTGAGCACCCAGCGCCCCGAGCACTGAGCACCCAGCACCCCGAGCACTGATCACACAGCACGTGAGCACTGAGCACCCAGCACCCTGAGCACTGAGCACCCAGCACCCCGAGCACTGAGCACCCAGCACCCTGAGCACTGAGCACCCAGCACCCTGAGTACTGAGCACCCAGCAACCTGAGTACTGAGCACCCAGCACCCTGAGCACTGAGCACCCAGCACCCTGAGTACTAAGTACCCAACACCCCAAGCACTGAGCACCCTGAGTACTGAGCACCCAGCACCACATGCACTGAGCACCCTGAATACTGAGCACCCAGCACCCTGAGTAATGAGCACCCAGCACCCCGAGCACTGAGCACCCAGCACCCTGAGCACTGAGCACCGAGCACCCTGAGCACTGAGCACCCAGCACCCTGAGGACTGAGCACCCAGCACCCCGAGCACTGAGCACACAGCACCCTGAGCACTGAGCACCCTGAGTACTGAGCACTGAGCACCCTGAGTACCGAGCACCCAGCACCCTGAGTACTTTGCACCCAGCACCCCGAGCACTGAGTACCCATGACCCCGAGCACTGAGTACCCAGCACCCTGAGCACTGAGCACCCAGCACCCTGAGCTCTGAGCACCCAGCACCCCGAGCACTGAGCACCCAGCACCTCGAGCACTGAGCACCCAGCACCCCGAGCACTGAGCACCCAGCACCCCGAGCACTGAGCACCCAGCACCCCGAGCACTGAGCACCCAGCACCCTGAGTACTGAGCACTGAGCGCCCAGCACCCCGAGCACTGAGCACCGAACACCCCGAGCACTGAGCACCCAGCACCCCGAGCACTGAGCACCCAGCACCCCGAGCACTGAGCACCCAGCACCCCGAGCACTGAGCACCCAGCACCCCGAGCACTGAGCACCCAGCACCCCGAGTACTGAGCACCCAGCACCCTGAGTACTGAGCACCCAGCACCCTGAGCACTGAGCACCCAGCACCCTGAGTACTGAGCACCCAACACCCCAAGCACTGAGCACCCTGAATATTGAGCACCCAGCACCCCAAGCACTGAGCACCCTGAGTACTGAGCACCCAGCCCCCTGAGTAATGAGCACCCAGCACCCCGAGCACTGAACACCCAGCACCCTGAGTACTGAGCACCGAGCACCCTGAGTACTGAGCAGCCAGCACCCTGAGTACTGAGCACCCAGCGTACTGAGCACCGAGCACCCAGCACCCTGTGTACTGAGCACCCAGCACCCTGAGCACTGAGCACCCAGCACCCTGAGTACTGAGCACCGAGCACCCCGAGTACTGAGCACCCAGCACCCTGAGTACTGAGCTCCCAGCACCCTGAGCACTGAGCACCCAGCACCCTGAGTACTGAGCACCGAGCACCCCTAGCACTGAGCACCCTGAGTACTGAGCACCCAGCCCCCTGAGTAATGAGCACCCAGCACCCTGAGTACTGAGCACCGAGCACCCCGAGCACTGAGCACCCAGCACCCTGAGCACTGAGCACCCAGCACCCTGAGTACTGAGCACCCAGCACCATGATTACTGAGCACACAGCACCCTGAGCACTGAGCACCCAGCAACCTGAGTACTGAGCACCCAGCACCCTGAGCACTCAGCACCCAGCACCCTGAGTACTGAGCACCGAGCACCCCGAGCACTGAGCACCCAGCACCCTGAGTACTGAGCACCCAGCACCAAAAGTACTGAGCACCGAGCATCCTGAGCACTGAGCACCGAGCACCCCGAGCACTGAGCACCCAGCACCCTGAGTACTGAGCACCCAGCACCAAGAGTACTGAGCAGCGAGCACCCCGAGCACTGAGCACCCAGCACCCTGTGTAATGAGCACCCAGCACCCCGAGTACTGAGCACCCAGCACCGTGAGTACTGAGCACCCAGCACCCTGAGTACTGAGCACCCAGCACCCTGAGCACTGAGCACAAAGCACGCTGAGTACTGAGCACACTGAGTACTGAGCACCGAGGACCCTGAGCACTGAGCACCCAGCACCCTGAGCACTGAGCACCCAGCACCCCGAGAATGAGAACCCAGCACCCTGAGTACTGAGAACCGAGCACCCTGAGTACTGATCACCCAGCACGCTGAGCACTGAGCAACCAGCACCCCGACTACTGAGCACCCAGCACCCAGAGCACTGAGCACCCAGCACCCCGAGAATGAGCACCCAGCACCCTGAGTACTGAGCACCCAGCACCCTGAGTACTGAGCACCCAGCACCCCGAGCACTGAGCACCCTGAATACTGAGCACCCAGCACCCTGAGTACTGTGCACTAAGCACATTGAGGGCTGAGAACCCAGGACCCCGAGCACTGAGTACTGAGCACCCAGCACCCTGAGTACTGAGCACCGAGCTCCACGAGCACTGAGCACCCTGAGTACTGAGCACCCAGCACCCTGAGTACTGAGCACCCAGCACCCTGAGCACTGAGCACCCAGCACCCTGAGTACTGAGCACCCAGCACCCCGAGCACTGAGCACCCAGCACCCTGAGTACTGAGCACCCAGCACCCTGAGTACTGAGCAACCAGAGCACTGAGCACCCAGCACCCTGAGTACTGAGCACCCTGAGGACTGAGCACCGATCACCCTGAGCACTGAGCACCGAGCACCCTGAGTACTGAGCACCCAGCACCCTGAGCACTGAGCACCCAGCACCCTGAGTACTGAGCAGCGAGCACCGTGAGTACTGAGCACCCAGCACCCTGAGTACTGAGCACCCAGCACCCTGAGTACTGAGCACCGAGCACCCCGAGTACTGAGCACCCAGCACCCTGAGCACTCAGCACCCAGCACACCGAGCACTGAGCACCCAGCACCCTGAGTACTGAGCTCCGAGCACCCCGAGCCCTGAGCACCCAGCACCCGGAGTACTGAGCACCCTGAGTACTGAGCACCGATCACCCTGAGCACTGAGCACCCAGCACCCTGTGTACAGAGCACCCAATGTACTGAGCACCGAGCACACCGAGCACTGAGCACCCAGCACCCTGAGTACTGAGCACCGAGCACCCTGAGCACTGAGCACCCAGCACCCTGAGTACTGAGCACCGAGCACCCCGAGCACTGAGAACCCAGCGCCCCGAGCACTGAGCACCCAGCACCCCGAGCACTGAGCACCCAGCACCTGTAGCACTGAGCACCCTGCACCCCAAGCAATGAGCACCCAGCACCCTGAGTACTGAGCACCCAGCACCCCGAGTACTGAGCACCCAGCAACCTGAGCACCGAGCACCCAGCACCCCGAGCATTGAGCACCCAGCACCCTGAGCGCTGAACACCCAGCACCCTGAGTACTGAGCACCGAGCACCCCGAGGACTGAGCACCCAGCACCCCGAGCACTGAGCACCGAGCACCCCGAGCACTGAGCACCCAGCACCCCGAGCACTGAGCACCCAGCACCCCGAGCACTGAGCACCCAGCACCCTGAGTACTGAGCACCCAGCATCCTGAGTACTGAGCAACCAGAGCACTGAGCACCCAGCACCCTGAGTACTGAGCACCCTGAGGACTGAGCACCGATCACCCTGAGTACTAAGCACCGAGCACCCTGAGTACTGAGCACCCAGCACCCTGAGCACTGAGCACCCAGCACCCTGAGTACTGAGCAGCGAGCACCCTGAGTACTGAGCACCCAGCACCCTGAGTACTGAGCACCCAGCACCCTGAGTACTGAGCACCGAGCACCCCGAGTACTGAGCACCCAGCACCCTGAGCACTCAGCACCCAGCACCCCGAGCACTGAGCAGCCAGCACCCTGAGTACTGAGCTCCCAGCACCCCGAGCCCTGAGCACCCAGCACCCTGAGTACTGAGCACCCTGAGTACTGAGCACCGATCACCCTGAACACTGAGCACAAAGCACCCTGAGTACTGAGCACCCAACGTACTGAGCACCGAGCACACCGAGCACTGAGCACCCAGCACCCTGAGTACTGAGCACCGAGCACCCTGAGCACTGAGCACCCAGCACCCTGAGTACTGAGCACCGAGAACCCCGAGCACTGAGCACCCAGCGCCCCGAGCACTGAGCACCCAGCACCCCGAGCACTGAGCACCCAGCACCCGTAGCACTGAGCACCCAGCACCCCGAGCAATGAGCACCCAGCACCCTGAGTACTGAGCACCCAGCACCCCGAGTACTGAGCACCCAGCAACCTGAGCACCGAGCACCCAGCACCCCGAGCACTGAGCACCCAGCACCCTGAGCACTGAACACCCAGCACCCTGAGTACTGAGCACCGAGCACCCCGAGTACTGAGCACCCAGCACCCCGAGCACTGAGCACCGAGCACCCCGAGCACTGAGCACATAGCACCCTGAGCAATGAGCACCCAGCACCCCGAGCACTGAGCACCCAGCACCCCGAGCACTGAGCACCCAGCACCCCGAGCACTGAGCACCCAGCACCCCGAGCACTATGCACCCAGCACCCCGAGTACTCAGCACCCAGCACCCTGAGCACTGAGCACCCAGCACACTGAGCACTGAGCACAAAGCACGCTGAGTACTGAGCACTGAACACCCTGAGCACTGAGCACAAAGCACTCTGAGTACTGAGCACTGAGCACCCTGAGTACTGAGCACTGAGCACCGAGCACCCTGAGTACTGAGCACCCTGAGGACTGAGCACCCAGCACCCTGAGTACTGAGCACCCAGCACCCTGAGCACTGAGCACTGAGCACCCAGCACCCTGAGCACTGAGCACTGAGCACCCAGCACCCCGAGCACTGAGCACCCAGCACCCTGAGCACTGAGCACTGAGCACCCAGCACCCTGAGTACTGAGCACCCAACACTCTAAGCACTGAGCACCCAGCACGCTGAGTACTGAGCACTGAGCACCCAGCACCCTGAGTACTGAGCACCCAGCACCCTGAGTACTGAGCACCCAGCACCCCGAGCACTGAGCACTGAGCAACCTGAGTACTGAGCACTGAGCACACTTAGTACTGAGCACCGAGCACCCTGAGTACTGAGCAAACAGCACCCTGAGCACTGAGCACGGAGCACCCCGAGGACTGAGCACCCAGCACCGTGAGCACTGAGCACCAGGCACCTTGAGTACTGAGCACCGAGCACCCCGAGCACTGAGCACCCAGCACCCTGAGTAATGAGCACCCACCAACCCGAGCACTGAGCACCCAGCACCCTGAGTACTGAGCACCCAGCACCCTGAGTACTGAGCACTGAGCACCCTGAGCACTGAGCACCCAGCACCCTGAGTACTGAGCACCCAGCAACCTGAGTACTGAGCACTCAGCAACCTGAGTACTGAGCACCGAGCACCCCGAGCACTGAGCACCCAGCACCCTGAGCACTGAGCACCCTGAGGACTGAGCACCCAGCACCCTGAGTACTGAGCACCCAGCACCCTGAGTACTGAGCACCCAGCATCCTGAGTACTGAGCACCGATCACCCTGAGCACTGAGCATCCAGCACCCCGAGCACTGAGCACCCAGCACACTGAGTACTGAGCACCCTGAGTGCTGAGCACCCAGCACCCTGAGTACTGAGCACCCAGCACCCTGAGCACTGAGCACCCAGCACCCTGAGTACTGAGCACCCAGCACCCTGAGTACTTAGCACCCAGCACCTGAGCACTGAGCACCCAGCACCCTGAGTTCTGAGCACCGAGCACCCTGAGTACTGAGCACCCAGCACCCTGAGTACTGAGCACGCAGCACCCTGAGTACTGAGCACCGAGCACCCCGAGTACTGAGCACCCAGCACCCTGAGCACTGAGCACCCAGCACCCCGAGCACTGAGCACCCAGCACCCTGAGTACTGAGCATCGAGCACCCCGAGCACTGAGCACCCAGCACCCTGAGCACTGAGCACCCAGCACCCTGAGTACTGAGCACCCAGCACCATGAGTACTGAGCACACAGCACCCTGAGCACTGAGCACCCAGCAACCTGAGTACTGAGCACCCAGCACCCTGAGCACTGAGCACCCAGCACCCTGAGTACTGAGCACCGAGCACCCTGAGCACTGAGCACCCAGCACCCTGAGTACTGAGCACCCAGCACCAAAAGTACTGAGCACCGAGCATCCTGAGCACTGAGCACCGAGCACCCCGAGCACTGAGCACCCAGCACCCTGAGTACTGAGCACCCAGCACCAAGAGTACTGAGCAGCGAGCACCCCGAGCACTGAGCACCCAGCACCCTGTGTAATGAGCACCCAGCACCCTGAGTACTGAGCACCGAGCACCCCGAGTACTGAGCACCCAGCACCCTGAGCACTCAGCACCCAGCACAACGAGCACTGAGCACCCAGCACCCTGAGCACTGAGCACCCTGAGGACTGAGCACCCAGCACCCTGAGTACTGAGCACCCAGCACCCTGAGTACTGAGCACTGAGCACCCTGAGCACTGAGCACCCAGCACCCTGAGTACTGAGCACCCAGCAACCTGAGTACTGAGCACTCAGCAACCTGAGTACTGAGCACCGAGCACCCCGAGCACTGAGCACCCAGCACCCTGAGCACTGAGCACCCTGAGGACTGAGCACCCAGCACCCTGAGTACTGAGCACCCAGCACCCTGATTACTGAGCACCCAGCATCCTGAGTACTGAGCACCGATCACCCTGAGCACTGAGCATCCAGCACCCCGAGCACTGAGCACCCAGCACCCTGAGTACTGAGCACCCTGAGTACTGAGCACCCAGCACCCCGAGCACTGAGCACCCAGCACCCTGAGTACTGAGCACCCTGAGTGCTGAGCACCCAGCACCCTGAGTACTGAGCACCCAGCACCCTGAGCACTGAGCACCCAGCACCCTGAGTACTGAGCACCCAGCACCCTGAGTACTTAGCTCCCAGCACCTGAGCACTGAGCACCCAGCACCCTGAGTTCTGAGCACCGAGCACCCTGAGTACTGAGCACCCAGCACCCTGAGTACTGAGCACCCAGCACCCTGAGTACTGAGCACCGAGCACCCCGAGTACTGAGCACCCAGCACCCTGAGCACTGAGCACCTGGCACCCCGAGCACTGAGCACCCAGCACCCTGAGTACTGAGCACCCAGCACCCTGAGTACTGAGCACTGAGCACCCTGAGCACTGAGCACCCAGCACCCTGAATACTGAGCACCCAGCAACCTGAGTACTGAGCACTCAGAAACCTGAATACTGAGCACCGAGCACCCCGAACACTGAGCACCCAGCACCCTGAGCACTGAGCACCCTGAGGACTGAGCACCCAGCACCCTGAGTACTGAGCACCCAGCACCCTGAGTACTGAGCACCCAGCATTATGAGTACTGAGCACCGATCACCCTGAGCACTGAGCATCCAGCACCCCGAGCACTGAGCACCCAGCACCCTGAGTACTGAGCACCCTGAGTACTGAGCACCCAGCACCCCGAGCACTGAGCACCCAACACCCTGAGTACTGAGCACCCTGAGTGCTGAGAACCCAGCACCCTGAGTACTGAGCACCCAGCACCCTGAGCACTGAGCACCCAGCACCCGAGTACTGAGCACCCAGCACCCTGAGTACTTAGCACCCAGCACCTGAGCACTGAGCACCCAGCACCCTGAGTTCTGAGCACCGAGCACCCTGAGTACTGAGCACCCAGCACCCTGAGTACTGAGCACCCAGCACCCTGAGTACTGAGCACCGAGCACCCCGAGTACTGAGTATCCAGCACCCTGAGCACTGAGCACCCAGCACCCCGAGCACTGAGCACCCAGCACCCTGAGTACTGAGCACCGAGCACCCCGAGCACTGAGCACCCAGCACCCTGAGCACTGAGCACCCAGCACCCTGAGTACTGAGCACCCAGCACCATGAGTACTGAGCACACAGCACACTGAGCACTGAGCATCCAGCAACCTGAGTACTGAGCACCCAGCACCCTGAGCACTGAGCACCCAGCACCCTGAGTACTGAGCACCGAGCACCCCGAGCACTGAGCACCCAGCACCCTGAGTACTGAGCACCCAGCACCAAAAGTACTGAGCACCGAGCATCCTGAGCACTGTGCACCGAGCACCCCGAGCACTGAGCACCCAGCACCCTGAGTACTGAGCACCCAGCACCAAGAGTACTGAGCAGCGAGCACCCCGAGCACTGAGCACCCAGCACCCTGTGTAATGAGCACCCAGCACCCTGAGTACTGAGCACCGAGCACCCCGAGTACTGAGCACCCAGCACCCTGAGCACTCAGCACCCAGCACACCGAGCACTGAGCACCCAGCACCCTGAGTACTGAGCTCCCAGCACCCCGAGCCCTGAGCACCCAGCACCCCGAGCACTGAGCACCCAGCACCCCGAGCACTGAGCACCCAGCACCCCGAGCACTGAGCACCCAGCACCCGTAGCACTGAGCACCCAGCACCCCGAGCAATGAGCACCCAGCACCCTGAGTACTGAGCACCCAGCACCCCGAGTACTGAGCACCCAGCAACCTGAGCACCGAGCACCCAGCACCCCGAGCACTGAGCACCCAGCACCCTGAGCACTGAACACCCAGCATCCTGAGTACTGAGCACCGAGCACCCAGAGTACTGAGCACCCAGCACCCTGAGCACTGAGCACCGAGCACCCCGAGCACTGAGCACCCAGCACCCTGAGCAATGAGCACCCAGCACCCCGAGCACTGAGCACCCAGCACCCCGATCACTGAGCACCCAGCACCCCGAGCACTATGCACCCAGCACCCCGAGTACTCAGCACCCAGCACCCTGAGCACTGAGCACCCAGCACCCTGAGCACTGAGCACAAAGCACGCTGAGTACTGAGCACTGAACACCCTGAGCACTGAGCACAAAGCACTCTGAGTACTGAGCACTGAGCACCCTGAGTATTGAGCACTGAGCACCGAGCACCCTGAGTACTGAGCACCCTGAGGACTGAGCACCCAGCACCCTGAGTACTGAGCACCCAGCACCCAGAGCACTGAGCACCGAGCACCCTGAGTACTGAACACCCAGCACCCTGAACACTGAGCACTGAGCACTCAGCACCCTGAGCACTGAGCACTGAGCACCCAGCACCCCGAGCACTGAGCACCCAGCACCCTGAGCACCCAGCACCGTGAACACTGAGCACCCTGAGCACTGAGCACCCTGAGCACTGAGCACCCAGCACCCTGAGTACTGAGCTCCCAACACTCTAAGCACTGAGCACCCAGCACCCTGAGTACTGAGCACCCAGCACCCTGAGTACTGAGCACCCAGCACCCCGAGCACTGAGCACTGAGTAACCTGAGTACTGAGCACTGAGCACCCTTAGTACTGAGCACCGAGCAACCTGAGTACTGAGCACCCAGCACCCTGAGCACTGAGCACGGAGCACCCCGAGGACTGAGCACCCAGCACCGTGAGCACTGAGAACAAAGCACCTTGAGTACTGAGCACCGAGCACCCCGAGCACTGAGCACCCAGCACCCTGAGTAATGAGCACCCACCAACCCGAGCACAGAGCACCCAGCACCCTGAGTACTGAGCACCCAGCACCCTGAGTACTGAGCACTGAGCACCCTGAGCACTGAGCACCCAGCACCCTGAGTACTGAGCACCCAGCAACCTGAGTACTGAGCACTCAGCAACCTGAGTACTGAGCACCCAGCACCCTGAGCACTGAGCACCCTGAGGACTGAGCACCCAGCACCCTGAGTACTGAGCACCCAGCACCCTGAGTACTGAGCACTGAGCACCCTGAGCACTGAGCACCCAGCACCCTGAGTACTGAGCACCCAGCAACCTGAGTACTGAGCACTCAGCAACCTGAGTACTGAGCACCGAGCAACCCGAGCACTGAGCACCCAGCACACTGAGCACTGATCACCCTGAGGACTGAGCACCCAGCACCCTGAGTACTGAGCACCCAGCACCCTGAGTACTGAGCACCCAGCATCCTGAGTACTGAGCACCGATCACCCTGAGCACTGAGCATCCAGCACCCCGAGCACTGAGCACCCAGCACCCTGAGTACTGAGCAACCTGAGTACTGAGCACCCAGCACCCCGAGCACTGAGCACCCAGCACCCTGAGCACTGAGCACCCTGAGTGCTGAGCACCCAGCACCCTGAGTACTGAGCACCCAGCACCCTGAGCACTGAGCACCCAGCACCCTGAGTACTGAGCACCCAGCACCCTGAGTACTTAGCACCCAGCACCTGAGCACTGAGCACCCAGCACCCTGAGTTCTGAGCACCGAGCACCCTGAGTACTGAGCACCCAGCACCCTGAGTACTGAGCACCCATCACCCTGAGTACTGAGCACCGAGCACCCCGAGTACTGAGCACCCAGCACCCTGAGCACTGAGCACCCGGCACCCCGAGCACTGAGCACCCAGCACCCTGAGTACTGAGCACCCAGCACTCTGAGTACTGAGCACTGAGCACCCTGAGCACTGAGCACCCAGCACCCTGAGTACTGAGCACCCAGCAACCTGAGTACTGAGCACTCAGCAACCTGAGTACTGAGCACCGAGCACCCCGAGCACTGAGCACCCAGCACCCTGAGCACTGAGCACCCTGAGGACTGAGCACCCAGCACCCTGAGTACTGAGCACCCAGCACCCTGAGTACTGAGCACCCAGCATCCTGAGTACTGAGCACCGATCACCCTGAGCACTGAGCATCCAGCACCCCGAGCACTGAGCACCCAGCACCCTGAGTACTGAGCACCCTGAGTACTGAGCACCCAGCACCCCGAGCACTGAGCACCCAACACCCTGAGTACTGAGCACCCTGAGTGCTGAGCACCCAGCACCCTGAGTACTGAGCACCCAGCACCCTGAGCACTGAGCACCCAGCACCCTGAGTACTGAGCACCCAGCACCCCGAGCACTGAGCACCCAGCACCCTGAGCACCCAGCACCGTGAACACTGAGCACCCTGAGCACTGAGCACCCTGAGCACTGAGCACCCAGCACCCTGAGTACTGAGCTCCCAACACTCTAAGCACTGAGCACCCAGCACCCTGAGTACTGAGCACCCAGCACCCTGAGTACTGAGCACCCAGCACCCCGAGCACTGAGCACTGAGTAACCTGAGTACTGAGCACTGAGCACCCTTAGTACTGAGCACCGAGCAACCTGAGTACTGAGCACCCAGCACCCTGAGCACTGAGCACGGAACACCCCGAGGACTGAGCACCCAGCACCGTGAGCACTGAGAACAAAGCACCTTGAGTACTGAGCACCGAGCACCCCGAGCACTGAGCACCCAGCACCCTGAGTAATGAGCACCCACCAACCCGAGCACAGAGCACCCAGCACCCTGAGTACTGAGCACCCAGCACCCTGAGTACTGAGCACTGAGCACCCTGAGCACTGAGCACCCAGCACCCTGAGTACTGAGCACCCAGCAACCTGAGTACTGAGCACTCAGCAACCTGAGTACTGAGCACCCAGCACCCTGAGCACTGAGCACCCTGAGGACTGAGCACCCAGCACCCTGAGTACTGAGCACCCAGCACCCTGAGTACTGAGCACTGAGCACCCTGAGCACTGAGCACCCAGCACCCTGAGTACTGAGCACCCAGCAACCTGAGTACTGAGCACTCAGCAACCTGAGTACTGAGCACCGAGCACCCCGAGCACTGAGCACCCAGCACACTGAGCACTGAGCACCCTGAGGACTGAGCACCCAGCACCCTGAGTACTGAGCACCCAGCACCCTGAGTACTGAGCACCCAGCATCCTGAGTACTGAGCACCGATCACCCTGAGCACTGAGCATCCAGCACCCCGAGCACTGAGCACCCAGCACCCTGAGTACTGAGCACCCTGAGTACTGAGCACCCAGCACCCCGAGCACTGAGCACCCAGCACCCTGAGCACTGAGCACCCTGAGTGCTGAGCACCCAGCACCCTGAGTACTGAGCACCCCAGCACCCTGAGCACTGAGCACCCAGCACCCTGAGTACTGAGCACCCAGCACCCTGAGTACTTAGCACCCAGCACCTGAGCACTGAGCACCCAGCACCCTGAGTTCTGAGCACCGAGCACCCTGAGTACTGAGCACCCAGCACCCTGAGTACTGAGCACCCATCACCCTGAGTACTGAGCACCGAGCACCCCGAGTACTGAGCACCCAGCACCCTGAGCACTGAGCACCCGGCACCCCGAGCACTGAGCACCCAGCACCCTGAGTACTGAGCACCCAGCACCCTGAGTACTGAGCACTGAGCACCCTGAGCACTGAGCACCCAGCACCCTGAGTACTGAGCACCCAGCAACCTGAGTACTGAGCACTCAGCAACCTGAGTACTGAGCACCGAGCACCCCGAGCACTGAGCACCCAGCACCCTGAGCACTGAGCACCCTGAGGACTGAGCACCCAGCACCCTGAGTACTGAGCACCCAGCACCCTGAGTACTGAGCACCCAGCATCCTGAGTACTGAGCACCGATCACCCTGAGCACTGAGCATCCAGCACCCCGAGCACTGAGCACCCAGCACCCTGAGTACTGAGCACCCTGAGTACTGAGCACCCAGCACCCCGAGCACTGAGCACCCAACACCCTGAGTACTGAGCACCCTGAGTGCTGAGCACCCAGCACCCTGAGTACTGAGCACCCAGCACCCTGAGCACTGAGCACCCAGCACCCTGAGTACTGAGCACACAGCACCCTGAGTACTTAGCACCCAGCACCTGAGCACTGAGCACCCAGCACCCTGAGTTCTGAGCACCGAGCACCATGAGTACTGAGCACCCAGCACCCTGAGTACTGAGCACCCAGCACCCTGTGTACTGAGCACCGAGCACCCCGAGTACTGAGTACCCAGCACCCTGAGCACTGAGCACCCAGCACCCTGAGTACTGAGCACCGAGCACCCTGAGCACTGAGCACCCAGCACCCTGAGCACTGAGCACCCAGCACCCTGAGTACTGAGCACCCAGCACCATGAGTACTGAGCACACAGCACCCTGAGCACTGAGCACCCAGCAACCTGAGTACTGAGCACCCAGCACCCTGAGCACTGAGCACCCAGCACCCTGAGTACTGAGCACCGAGCACCCCGAGCACTGAGCACCCAGCACCCTGAGTACTGAGCACCCAGCACCAAAAGTACTGAGCACCGAGCATCCTGAGCACTGAGCACCGAGCACCCCGAGCACTGAGCACCCAGCACCCTGAGTACTGAGCACCCAGCACCAAGAGTACTGAGCAGCGAGCACCCCGAGCACTGAGCACCCAGAACCCTGTGTAATGAGCACCCAGCACCCTGAGTACTGAGCACCGAGCACCCCGAGTACTGAGCACCCAGCACCCTGAGCACTCAGCACCCAGCACACCGAGCACTGAGCACCCAGCACCCTGAGTACTGAGCTCCCAGCACCCCGAGCCCTGAGCACCCAGCGCCCCGAGCACTGAGCACCCAGCACCCCGAGCACTGAGCACCCAGCACCGGTAGCACTGAGCACCCAGCACCCCGAGCAATGAGCACCCAGCACCCTGAGTACTGAGCACCCAGCACCCCGAGTACTGAGCACCCAGCAACCTGAGCACCGAGCACCCAGCACCCCGAGCACTGAGCACCCAGCATCCTGAGCACTGAACACCCAGCACCCTGAGTACTGAGCACCGAGCACCCCGAGTACTGAGCACCCAGCACCCCGAGCACTGAGCACCGAGCACCCCGAGCACTGAGCACCCAGCACCCTGAGCAATGAGCACCCAGCACCCCGAGCACTGAGCACCCAGCACCCCGAGCACTGAGCACCCAGCACCCCGAGCACTGAGCACCCAGCACCCCGAGCACTATGCACCCAGCTCCCCGAGTACTCAGCACCCAGCACCCTGAGCACTGAGCACCCAGCACCCTGAGCACTGAGCACAAAGCACGCTGAGTACTGAGCACTGAACACCCTGAGCACTGAGCACAAAGCACTCTGAGTACTGAGCACTGAGCACCCTGAGTACTGAGCACTGAGCACCGAGCACCCTGAGTACTGAGCACCCTGAGGACTGAGCACCCAGCACCCTGAGTACTGAGCACCCAGCAACCAGAGCACTGAGCACCGAGCACCCTGAGTACTGAACACCCAGCACCCTGAGCACTGAGCACTCAGCACCCTGAGCACTGAGCACTGAGCACCCAGCACCCCGAGCACTGAGCACCCAGCACCCTGAGCACCCAGCACCGTGAACACTGAGCACCCTGAGCACTGAGCACCCTGAGCACTGAGCACTGAGCACCCAGCACCCTGAGTACTGAGCTCCCAACACTCTAAGCACTGAGCACCCAGGACGCTGAGTACTGAGCACTGAGCACCCAGCACCCTGAGTACTGAGCACCCAGCACCCTGAGTACTGAACACCCAGCACCCCGAGCACTGAGCACTGAGCAACCTGAGTACTGAGCACTGAGCACCCTTAGTACTGAGCACCGAGCACCCTGAGTACTGAGCACCCAGCACCCTGAGCACTGAGCACGGAGCACACCGAGGACTGAGCACCCAGCACCGTGAGCACTGAGAACCCAGCACCTTGAGTACTGAGCACCGAGCACCCCGAGCACTGAGCACCCAGCACCCTGAGTAATGAGCACCCACCAACCCGAGCACAGAGCACCCAGCACCCTGAGTACTGAGCACCCAGCACACTGAGTACTGAGCACTGAGCACCCTGAGCACTGAGCACCCAGCACCCTGAGTACTGAGCACCCAGCAACCTGAGTACTGAGCACTCAGCAACCTGAGTACTGAGCACCCAGCACCCTGAGCACTGAGCACCCTGAGGACTGAGCACCCAGCACCCTGAGTACTGAGCACCCAGCACCCTGAGTACTGAGCACTGAGCACCCTGAGCACTGAGCACCCAGCACCCTGAGTACTGAGCACCCAGCAACCTGAGTACTGAGCACTCAGCAACCTGAGTACTGAGCACCGAGCACCCCCGAGCACTGAGCACCCAGCACCCTGAGCACTGAGCACCCTGAGGACTGAGCACCCAGCACCCTGAGTACTGAGCACCCAGCACCCTGAGTACTGAGCACCCAGCATCCTGAGTACTGAGCACCGATCACCCTGAGCACTGAGCATCCAGCACCCCCGAGCACTGAGCACCCAGCACCCTGAGTACTGAGCACCCTGAGTACTGAGCACCCAGCACCCCGAGCACTGAGCACCCCAGCACCCTGAGTACTGAGCACCCTGAGTGCTGAGCACCCAGCACCCTGAGTACTGAGCACCCAGCACCCTGAGCACTGAGCACCCAGCACCCTGAGTACTGAGCACCCAGCAACCTGAGTACTTAGCACCCAGCACCTGAGCACTGAGCACCCAGCACCCTGAGTTCTGAGCACCGAGCACCCTGAGTACTGAGCACCCAGCACCCTGAGTACTGAGCACCCAGCACCCTGAGTACTGAGCACCGAGCACCCCGAGTACTGAGCACCCAGCAGCCCGAGTACTGAGCACCCAGCACCCTGAGCACTCAGCACCCAGCACACCGAGCACTGAGCACCCAGCACCCTGAGTACTGAGCTCCCAGCACCCCGAGCCCTGAGCACCCAGCGCCCCGAGCACTGAGCACCCAGCACCCCGAGCACTGAGCACCCAGCACCGGTAGCACTGAGCACCCAGCACCCCGAGCAATGAGCACCCAGCACCCTGAGTACTGAGCACCCAGCACCCCGAGTACTGAGCACCCAGCAACCTGAGCACGGAGCACCCAGCACCCCGAGCACTGAGCACCCAGCATCCTGAGCACTGAACACCCAGCACCCTGAGTACTGAGCACCGAGCACCCCGAGTACTGAGCACCCAGCACCCCGAGCACTGAGCACCGAGCACCCCGAGCACTGAGCACCCCAGCACCCTGAGCAATGAGCACCCAGCACCCCGAGCACTGAGCACCCAGCACCCCGAGCACTGAGCACCCAGCACCCCGAGCACTGAGCACCCAGCACCCCGAGCACTATGCACCCAGCACCCCGAGTACTCAGCACCCAGCACCCTGACCACTGAGCACCCAGCACCCTGAGCACTGAGCACAAAGCACGCTGAGTACTGAGCACTGAACACCCTGAGCACTGAGCACAAAGCACTCTGAGTACTGAGCACTGAGCACCCTGAGTACTGAGCACTGAGCACCGAGCACCCTGAGTACTGAGCACCCTGAGGACTGAGCACCCAGCACCCTGAGTACTGAGCACCCAGCACCCAGAGCACTGAGCACCGAGCACCCTGAGTACTGAACACCCAGCAACCTGAGCACTGAGCACTCAGCACCCTGAGCACTGAGCACTGAGCACCCAGCACCCCGAGCACTGAGCACCCAGCACCCTGAGTACTGAGCTCCCAACACTCTAAGCACTGAGCACCCAGGACGCTGAGTACTGAGCACTGAGCACCCAGCACCCTGAGTACTGAGCACCCAGCACCCTGAGTACTGAGCACCCAGCACCCCGAGCACTGAGCACTGAGCAACCTGAGTACTGAGCACTGAGCACCCTTAGTACTGAGCACCGAGCACCCTGAGTACTGAGCACCCAGCACGCTGAGCACTGAGCACGGAGCACCCCGAGGACTGAGCACCCAGCACCGTGAGCACTGAGAACCCAGCACCTTGGGTACTGAGCACCGAGCACCCCGAGCACTGAGCACCCAGCACCCTGAGTAATGAGCACCCACCAACCCGAGCACAGAGCACCCAGCACCCTGAGTACTGAACAACCAGCACCCTGAGTACTGAGCACTGAGCACCCTGAGCACTGAGCACCCAGCACCCTGAGTACTGAGCACCCAGCAACCTGAGTACTGAGCACTCAGCAACCTGAGTACTGAGCACCCAGCACCCTGAGCACTGAGTACCCTGAGGACTGAGCACCCAGCACCCTGAGTACTGAGCACCCAGCACCCTGAGTATTGAGCACTGAGCACCCTGAGCACTGAGCACCAAGCACCCTGAGTACTGAGCACCCAGCAACCTGAGTACTGAGCACTCAGCAACCTGAGTACTGAGCACCGAGCACCCCGAGCACTGAGCACCCAGCACCCTGAGCACTGAGCACCCTGAGGACTGAGCACCCAGCACCCTGAGTACTGAGCACCTAGCACCCTGAGTACTGAGCACCCAGCATCCTGAGTACTGAGCACCGATCACCCTGAGCACTGAGCATCCAGCACCCCGAGCACTGAGCACCCAGCACCCTGAGTACTGAGCACCCTGAGTACTGAGCACCCAGCACCCCGAGCACTGAGCACCCAGCACCCTGAGTACTGAGCACCCTGAGTGCTGAGCACCCAGCACCCTGAGTACTGAGCACCCAGCACCCTGAGCACTGAGCACCCAGCACCCTGAGTACTGAGCACCCAGCACCCTGAGTACTTAGCACCCAGCACCTGAGCACTGAGCACCCAGCACCCTGAGTTCTGAGCACCGAGCACCCTGAGTACTGAGCACCCAGCACCCTGAGTACTGAGCACCCAGCACCCTGAGAACTGAGCACCGAGCACCCCGAGTACTGAGCACCCAGCACCCTGAGCACTGAGCACCCGGCACCCCGAGCACTGAGCACCCAGCACCCTGAGTACTGAGCACCCAGCACCCTGAGTACTGAGCACTGAGCACCCTGAGCACTGAGCACCCAGCACCCTGAGTACTGAGCACCCAGCAACCTGAGTACTGAGCACTCAGCAACCTGAGTACTGAGCACCGAGCACCCCGAGCACTGAGCACCCAGCACCCTGAGCACTGAGCACCCTGAGGACTGAGCACCCAGCACCCTGAGTACTGAACACCCAGCACCCCGAGCACTGAGCACTGAGCAACCTGAGTACTGAGCACTGAGCACCCTTAGTACTGAGCACCGAGCACCCTGGGTACTGAGCACCCAGCACCCTGAGCACTGAGCACGGAGCACCCCGAGGACTGAGCACCCAGCACCGTGAGCACTGAGAACCCAGCACCTTGAGTACTGAGCACCGAGCACCCCGAGCACTGAGCACCCAGCACCCTGAGTAATGAGCACCCACCAACCCGAGCACAGAGCACCCAGCACCCTGAGTACTGAGCACCCAGCACCCTGAGTACTGAGCACTGAGCACCCTGAGCACTGAGCACCCAGCACCCTGAGTACTGAGCACCCAGCAACCTGAGTACTGAGCACTCAGCAACCTGAGCACTGAGCACCCAGCACCCTGAGCACTGAGCACCCTGAGGACTGAGCACCCAGCACCCTGAGTACTGAGCACCCAGCACCCTGAGTACTGAGCACTGAGCACCCTGAGCACTGAGCACCCAGCACCCTGAGTACTGAGCACCCAGCAACCTGAGTACTGAGCACTCAGCAACCTGAGTACTGAGCACCGAGCACCCCGAGCACTGAGCACCCAGCACCCTGAGCACTGAGCACCCTGAGGACTGAGCACCCAGCACCCTGAGTACTGAGCACCCAGCACCCTGAGTACTGAGCACCCAGCATCCTGAGTACTGAGCACCGATCACCCTGAGCACTGAGCATCCAGCACCCCGAGCACTGAGCACCCAGCACCCTGAGTACTGAGCACCCTGAGTACTGAGCACCCAGCACCCCGAGCACTGAGCACCCAGCACCCTGAGTACTGAGCACCCTGAGTGCTGAGCACCCAGCACCCTGAGTACTGAGCACCCCAGCACACTGAGCACTGAGCACCCAGCACCCTGAGTACTGAGCACCCAGGCACCCTGAGTACTTAGCACCCAGCACCCTGAGCACTGAGCACCCAGCACCCTGAGTTCTGAGCACCGAGCACCCTGAGTACTGAGCACCCAGCACCCTGAGTACTGAGCACCCAGCACCCTGAGTACTGAGCACCGAGCACCCCGAGTACTGGAGCACCCAGCACCCCGAGTACTGAGCACCCCAGCACCCTGAGCACTCAGCACCCAGCACACCGAGCACTGAGCACCCAGCACCCTGAGTACTGAGCTCCCAGCACCCCGAGCCCTGAGCACCCAGCACCCCGAGCACTGAGCACCCAGCACCCCGAGCACTGAGCACCCAGCACCGGTAGCACTGAGCACCCAGCACCCCGAGCAATGAGCACCCAGCACCCCTGAGTACTGAGCACCCAAGCACCCCGAGTACTGAGCACCCAGCAACCTGAGCACCGAGCACCCAGCACCCCGAGCACTTGAGCACCCCCAGCATCCTGAGCACTGAACACCCAGCACCCTGAGTACTGAGCACCGAGCACCCCCGAGTACTGAGCACCCACCACCCCGAGCACTGAGCACCCGAGCACCCCGAGCACTGAGCACCCAGCACCCTGAGCAATGAGCACCCAGCACCCCGAGCACTGAGCACCCAGCACCCCGAATACTGAGCACCCAGCACCCCCGAGCACTGAGCACCCAGCACCCCGAGCACTATGCACCCAGCACCCCGAGCACTATGCACCCAGCACCCTGACCACTGAGCACCCAGCACCCTGAGCACTGAGTACAAAGCACGCTGAGTACTGAGCACTGAACACCCTGAGCACTGAGCACAAAGCACTCTGAGTACTGAGCACTGAGCACCCTGAGTACTGAGCACTGAGCACCGAGCACCCTGAGTACTGAGCACCCTGAGGACTGAGCTCCCAGCACCCTGAGTACTGAGCACCCAGCAACCCAGAGCACTGAGCACCGAGCACCCTGAGTACTGAACACCCAGCAACCTGAGCACTGAGCACTCAGCACCCTGAGCACTGAGCACTGAGCACCACCAGCACCCCGAGCACTGAGCACCCAGCACCCTGAGTACTGAGCTCCCAACACTCTAAGCACTGAGCACCCAGACGCTGAGTACTGAGCACTGAGCACCCAGCACCCTGAGTACTGAGCACCCAGCACCCTGAGTACTGAGCACCCCAGCACCCCCGACACTGAGCACCTGAGCAACCTGAGTACTGAGCACTGAGCACCATTAGTACTGAGCACCGAGCACCCTGAGTACTGAGCACCCAGCACCCTGAGCACTGAGCACGGGAGCACCCCGAGGACTGAGCACCCAGCACCGTGAGCACTGAGAACCCAGCACCTTGAGTACTGAGCACCGAGCACCCCGAGCACTGAGCACCCAGCA